>NC_079524.1:18296312-18395123 GCF_003711565.1 Takifugu flavidus
TATAGTGGCGATGGTGTGCTGCTGATCTCAACTCGGAATGTTGTGGATTGGTGGAAGGAATACTTCGAGGACCTCCTCAATCCCACCAACACGCCTTCCAGTTAGGAAGCAGGGCTACATTTGGCCTATCCCCAGGGGACCTACACCCTCAGCAGGGTCTTCGAGGGTGCATGGGAGTTTGCCCAACCAGTCCACATGTGTTTTGTGGACTTGGAGAAGGCATTCGACCGTGTCCCTCGGGGGGTCCTGTGGGGGGTCCTCCGAAAGTATGGGGCGTCGGGCCCCCTGATACGGGCCGTCCGCTCCCTGAAGGATCGGTACCGGGGTTTGCTTCGCATTGCTGGCAGTAAGTCGAACTCGTTTCCGGTGAGGGTTGGTCTCCGCCAGGGCTGCCCTTTGTCACCGATTCTGTTCATAACTTTTATGGACAGAATTTCTAGGTGCAGTCATGGTGTTGAGTGGGTCCGGCTTGGTGACCTCAGGATCGGGTCTCTGCTTTTTGCAGATGATGTGGTCCTGTTGGCGTCATCGGCCCGTGACCTCCAACGATCACTGGATCAGTTCGCCGCCGAGAGTGAAGCGGCTGGGATGAAAATCAGCACCTCCAAATCCAAGGCCATGGTTCTCAACCGGAAAAAGGTGGAGTGCCTTCTCCGGGTCAAGGAGGAGATCCTGCCCCAAGTGGAGGAGTTCAAGTACCTCAGGGTCTTGTTCAGGAGTGAGGTCAGAATGGAGCAGGAGGTCGACAGGTGGATCGGTGCGGCGTCCGCAGTAATGCGGACTCTGCACCGGTCCGTAGTGGTGAAGAGAGAGCTGAGCCGAAAGGCAAAGCTCTCGATTTACCGGTCAATATTCGTTCCTACCCTCACCTATGGTCATGAGCTTTGGGTAATGACCGAAAGAACAAGATCACGGGTACAAGCGGCTGAAATGAGCTTCCTCCGTAGGGTGGCTGGGCTCTCCCTTCGAGATAGGGTGAGAAGCTCTGCCATCCGGGAGGAGCTCGGAGTAGAGTCGCTGCTCCTCCGCGTTGAGAGGAGCCAGATGGGGTGGCTTGGGCATCTAGTTAGGATGCCCCCTGGACGCCTCCCTGGTGAGGTGTTCGGGGCATGTCCCTCCGATAGGGGACCCCCGGGAAGACCCAGGACACGTTGGAGAGACTATGTCTCTCGACTGGCCTGGGAACGCCTGGGGATCCCTCCGGATGAGCTGGAAGAAGTAGCTGGGGAGAGGGAAGTCTGGACTTCTCTCCTTAGGCTGCTGCCCCGGCGACCCGACCCCAGATAAGGGGCGGAGGATGGATGGATGGATGGATGGATGGATGGATGGATGGAGTTGAACCCATGCACGTTAGCATCAGTAGAGTTGAACCCATGCACGTTAGCATCAGTAGAGTTGAACCCATGCACGCTAGTATCAGTAGAGTTGAACCCATGCACGCTAGCATCAGTAGAGTTGAACCCATGCATGTTAGCATCAGTAGAGTTGAACCCATGCATGTTAGCATCAATAGAGTTGAACCCATGTACGCTAGCATCAGTAGAGTTGAACCCATGCATGTTAGCATCAATAGAGTTGAACCCATGTACGCTAGCATCAGTAGAGTTGAACCCATGCACGCTAGTATCAGTAGAGTTGAACCCATGCATGTTAGCATCAGTAGAGTTGAACCCATGCACGCTAGCATCAGTAGAGTTGAACCCATGCATGTTAGCATCAGTAGAGTTGAACCCATGCATGTTAGCATCAATAGAGTTGAACCCATGTACGCTAGCATCAGTAGAGTTGAACCCATGCATGTTAGCATCAATAGAGTTGAACCCATGTACGCTAGCATCAGTAGAGTTGAACCCATGCATGTTAGCATCAATAGAGTTGAACCCATGTACGCTAGCATCAGTAGAGTTGAACCCATGCATGTTAGCATCAATAGAGTTGAACCCATGTACGCTAGTATCAGTAGAGTTGAACCCATGCATGTTAGCATCAGTAGAGTTGAACCCATGCATGCTAGTATCAGTAGAGTTGAACCCATGCACGCTAGTATCAGTAGAGTTGAACCCATGCATGTTAGCATCAGTAGAGTTGAACCCATGCATGTTAGCATCAATAGAGTTGAACCCATGCACGTTAGCATCAGTAGAGTTGAACCCAAGCATGTTAGCATCAGTAGAGTTGAACCCATGCACGCTAGCATCAGAGGCAGCAGAAGGAGGCCGGTGTTCCAGTTACCTGAATGCCTTCGTCAGCTCTCTGGCTGCAGTGCATCATGGTTGTGAACGTGAGCGTGGTGATGAGACCCCCCAGGAAGTGTTGCACGCTCAAGCTCAGCACAGCCAAACCTGGAGGAGCAAACACGTGTGAGAATGGCTCCTTTGATCAGACAGAAAAGATAAGCTTGTCTTCACAGTCGCTGCTGCTTCCACATGTACAGAGAGGAGTGAGAAACAGCCCCCCACCCCCCCACCTAGAACAGACAGAGAAATGTGCTGTATCCTCTGAGGAGACGTTGCAGAGCAGCAGGGAAACACAGAGGCTGTCTGTGGCCCCAACACTCAATTATTCACTCAGCCATCACAGCTTCCCCTGGATCAGGTTCTTTAGTCCCCGACACCAGGCTGATCAGGCTGAGGAGGCTCTGAAGAGTCTGAGGAGTCTGAAGGTTATCATGGAATATTGAAATATGGGAAACTCTGTTTTGGTTTGGTTGAGTTTTCCTCAAAACTTTGTTCTGGAGTGGAAGCAAGCGGGAGCGTTTGGGTCTGATGGAGCAACAGCAGACGGATGGATCCCAGAAGCCCCCCCAGATCCCTGTGTGGTGGGAAGAGACGTGTCACTGAGACATTAATAACTCAATGGCTCTCCTGGGGGGGCAATAACACCTGTCCATCAATGCCCCCCATGATGCCCCCACCTGTTTCAAAGGGAGCCTAAACTGACCCCAGAGGCCGAATTTCTTCTGGATTTTGGGACGGTGACTTGGAGACAATGTCTCCGTGAGAGGACGACAAGGTGCTGATGACTTCATCTATGGTGGAGCCACATGGAGTCTGAGGTACCTGGCAGATGGGAGCAGACGTGCACGAGGACGTGCACGTGTTGGGTTCAGTGTCAGTGGGGGGCTCGCTCACCTTTCAGAAGAGTTGATGGTTCCAGGACGGTGAGCAAAGAGCTTTGGAACACCATGCTGATGGTTCTCAGCACAAAGACGCGTCGCATGATGGCGCCGATACTGAGGAGGGATGAGAACACAGCATCAGTGCTGCTGACCAGGGTTAGGGTTAGGGGTTAGGGGTTAGGGTTAGGGTTAGAGGGTTAGGGGTTAGGGTTGGGTTAGGGCAGCGCTTCTCAAATAGTGGGGCGCGCCCCCCTGGGGGGGCGCGGTGCGATGCCAGGGGGGGCGCGTGTGACCCCGGAGAACATGTTTTTTGTTTTTTTTTGCCGTACTAGAATAAAGTGTAATTGCACATCCCGCGCGCACACACCACAGAGCAAGAGATAGGAAGTGCAGTGAACAAACCACCAAAAATACTTAACAGTGATGAAAAGAAAAGCGGAGAGAGACGGAGATAATGAGACATACAAAAGTCTCCCGAAAGCTAAGACGAGGAAATATGACGAAGCATTTATAGCGCTTGGCTTCACTGCGACTACGGTGGGAGACGAGGAAAGACCGGTGTGTTTACTGTGTCTAAAAATGTTGGCAGGACAGCATGAAGCCAAATAAATGAAGGCCTCACTTAAAGACATTACACCCCAGTCACGCTGATAACCCTAACCCTGGTTAACCCTAACCCTGGTTAACCCTAACCCTGGTTAACCCTAACACTAACCCTAACCCTGGTTAACCCTAACCCTGGTTAACCCTAACACTAACCCTAACCCTGGTTAACCCTAACCCTGGTTAACCCTAGCACTAACCCTAACCCTGGTTAACCCTAACCCTGGTTAACACTAACCCTGGTTAACACTAACCCTGGTTAACCCTAATCCTGGTTAACCCTAGCACTAACCCTAACCCTCACTTAAAGACATTACACCCCAGGCACGCTGATCAGCCGCTTGAGTTTTTTCGGCAAAAACGTGCCGAATATTGGCAACAATCATCCCGCTTTGGTCTATATTTCTTTCTTTTTTTGTTTTCTTTAATATTAATAAGGATACAATGTTATGCAGAGGTGTACTTATAACAATTTCATAGACAAATGATACTAATTATAGTCACGGCCGGGGGGGGGGGCGCAAAATGTTTTCTTCTTCCTGGGGGGGGCGTAACAGAAAATAATTGAGAAGCACTGGGTTAGGGTTAGGGTTAGAGGGTTAGGGGTTAGGGCTAACCCGATACTGAGGAGGGACGAGAACACAGCATCAGTGCTGCTGACCAGGGTTAGGGTTAGGGTTAGGGGTTAGGGTTGGGTTAGGGTTAGAGGGTTAGGGGTTAGGGGTTAGGGGTTAGGGTTGGGTTAGGGGTTAGGGCTAACCCAATACTGAGGAGGGACGAGAACACAGCATCAGTGCTGCTGACCAGGGTTAGGGTTAGGGTTAGGGGTTAGGGTTGGGTTAGGGTTAGAGGGTTAGGGGTTAGGGGTTAGGGTTAGGGGTTAGGGTTGGGTTAGGGGTGAGGGTTAGGGTTGGGTTAGGGGTTAGGGCTAACCCGATACTGAGGAGGGACGAGAACACAGCATCAGTGCTGCTGACCACCCTGCAGAAGTTGAGAAGCAACTTATTGTTGCATGTCTGAAGCACATGAGGCGGTAAACAAGGCCCCAGGCATAAATGGACCCCCCTCAGGGTTGGTTGGTGACGTAATCAATAACCTCAGGAGATCCCCAGCATGAGAATGACAATTAATCACCGTTAACCAGCTCCTAAAACACAGACGTGCACAATCACACAGCAGTGGTGATTCCTGAGTGGCACCAGGGATTAACCTCTGCCAATCACTCAGAGGATGCCTGCCACTCAAGGACTCCTCCTGGTTGTTGGGATGGAGGGTGTGTGTGTGTGTGTGTGTGTGTGTGTGTGTGTGTGTGTGTGTGTGTGTGTGTGTGTCAAAGAGCTGCCTCATGAACGCACCACAACCTGAGTTGGTCTCATCCTGATTGTTCAGGAACGAGTGTTCAGAGTGCAGTCAAAAACTGGTCTCAACACTGGTCCCACTACTGGAACCACCACTGGTCCCACTACTGGACCCAACACTGGACCCACCACTGGTCCCACCACTGGACCCACCACTGGACCCACCACTGGACCCACCACTGGACCCACCACTGAGCCGGTTTTTCTTGGATCAACCTCCCCAGTCGTTCCACACTTCTATACTAATCTGATTTTTGTACCGATTAGATCACTTCATGGATTAAGGAGTTACACTTGTTAGTCCACTTCCTATTGGGAGTTCCCGCCAGGTGGAGAGACTTGGACAGAAGTTTAGGAAAAGACACACAAGAAAACTTTTTCACGCAGGCAAACTCTTCCTCAATTTGAGTTCATGCTGTTCTATATAAAAGGGTTGAACAACCTTATAGAAATCAGACTCAAAGATAATCGTCTCTCCTAACCTAACCCTCTAACCCTAACCCTCTAACCCTATCCCCCTAACCCTAACCCTCAAACCCTAACCCTCTAACCCTAACCCTCTAACCTTAACCCCCTAATCCTAACCCTCTAACCCTATCCCCCTAACACTAACACTAACCCTAACCCTCAAACCCTAACCCTCTAACCCTAACCCTCTAACCCCCTAACCCTCTAACCCTTAGCCTCTAACCCTAACCCTAACCCCCTAACCCTAACCCCCTAATCCTACCCTCTAACCCTCTAACCCTAACCCTCTAACCCTCTAACCCTAACCCTCACCCTCTAACCCTCTAACCCTAACCCTAACCCTCTAACCCTAACCCTAACCCCCTAATCCTAACCCTCTAACCCTAACCCTCTGACCCTCACCCTCTAACCCTAACCCCCTAATCCTAACCCTCTAACCCTAACCCTCTAACCCTCTAACCCTAACCCTCACCCTCTAACCCTCTAACCCTAACCCTCACCCTCTAACCCTAACCCCCTAATCCTAACCCTCTAACCCTAACCATCTCTCCCCTTTTTCTGCTGGTCTGAGAAGCCAAAACAGACAAAATGTAAGAAATAACTCAATAGAAAACATCTCGCCCTCACAGTCCAGGGTGATATAGAATGATTATATAGAATGATTATATAAAATGATTGTATAGAATGATTGTATAGAATGGTTATTTAGAATGGTTTTATAGAAATGATTGTAAAGAAATGAGAAATACTGTGAGCCTTCCTAAACCTTCTTATACCTTTTGTGCCTCCCATACGTTCCCCCTATACTCAGACAGGTATATTTGAGAGCGGTCCAGCATTCACATGCTAAGAAGCCTTTTCTTTTCCTGGTCCCTCACCTGCAGCCACAATCACCACATTCATGTCCCTCTCTGGAGACATGTGCATGAGAGAGAGACAGAGAGGGACAGAGAGAGAGACCTGCTAGGCTTCCACCTTACACAAGCTAGCCACCCATAATAGCCAAGAGCTCAGGTAGCAAAGGGGGTCATTCCCTGACCACTCAGCCATTTGTGATGGTGGAGGATAAAACTCCTCACGGAGCTCTTAGAGGTGGGACCACAGCCCAGTAGACAGCACTTTGTCTGCTCGTGCACGAGTGTGAGAGGCTGAGGAAGTGTCATCCCACGTGTGTGTGTGTGCTAATGACGGCAGTGCTAGCCACTGACAGGATGCATGTTTGGGGGGTTTACAAGCTACAGAACGGTAACCAGAGTTGTGCTGCTGGCTGCACATAGTGTTGACAGTCAGAAAAACATTTACACATCGATGTTTTCCTCTGAGATTTCAAAAGAACGTGGAAAAACTATGCGCGTCCACCCAGATCCACAATAAGGCCTGAAAGCTCTGTGGTAAGCATGCCAGGCCAGTAGAGGGTGCTGTTCTGAGGAGCGTTAGCGACTGACTCTTCCTTAGCAAACGTAGCAAATGCTTCTCCACCGGTCAGAGTATTAAGACACCAAATTCACCAAATCGCTAACATAGCACAGTTTGCACATGTTGCACGGTAGGTGGCCATAGCGCTTGTTCTCCCCAGGTCTGGCCTCTTTATTTAGAACCTTTTAGAACATTTTCAAACCTTTTGACTCTGGAGCCATTTTCAGAAGCCAGAAAATCCCCAGAAAGCTTTAAGATCAACAACAACAGGAAGCCTCCATCCACACTAAAACAAGATAGACCATCTCTGACTCACGTAGTGTCACCTTTCCTCACCTTTTAGCAATTAGCAGACATTTTTTCAAAGCAATAAAACAGCTAACCACTGAGAACAAAGAAGAACTTGATTCTGAAGGTACTGACTGGATCAGTTTTCCAGATCAACAGCTCATACTGTTATTATTCATCAACCTTTAATATTCACTATTACTGAACCACACTCATTGCTGTTGTCACATAATCCCAAGAAGCTTCTTCGTGCCGTGGAGACACACGGTTCACTGATGGCTGGTTTGGTTAGTGTCTGGTGAGGACATACGGTCCCTTATAAAGGTTTCGTTGTGTATAGTTCCCATGACATCGTCCGAGCCGGAGGCAGCATGTAGGAACGACGTGATCCGCACGGGCCTTCAACTCTCTGATCAGCACATCTGGCTCAGACCAAGAGTTAGCATGGCTCTACCATCAAATCCCAAGGGTGCGTTTGAGCGAGCGGGCACGTGCACATGCGTGTGTCAGCTCCAAAACAAGAATATGTTTCCTTTAATTACTGCACACATTCAGAAGAGACTCTGCAAAAGCACAGATGTAGCCAGAAGACAGTGATGTGGACACCTTTGGAAGAAGGCCCTGTGATACAAGCTCATCAATCAAGTTCTCCCCAAATGGAGACTCCAGCGCAGGTTTACCAAAGGAATCTTCCTTTCAACCTCCCTGACAGCTTTGTTTCTGATTGTTGGAGCCTCAGCAGATACGCTTGATGACCTACCTGAACCGAGTGAGCAGCAGTCCTCCTAAAGATGAGCCACCAATGGAAAAGCCCATGGCAATCACCCCATTCCAAAAGCCCAGCTCCCTGGCAGTCATGTGATGGTCCAGCAGGAACAGAGGGAACATGGTCACCGCCCCCTGCTCACCTGTCAATCACACACAGATACAGGGTCAGGGTTAGGGTCAGGGTCAGCTTTGTTCTACATGCAGCTCCTCAACACACAACCAGGCGACGAGTTGGCTGAACAAGACGGTTTTCTAGAGATGACAAGAACCAACGTGCACATCAACATGCAGTGCACCTCAGCCTATTCCTGGAAAGTGTCAATAATAGATGGCTGACAAGAAAAAGAATCCCCCCAGTCACTTTATCAAACAGGGGCCTCGCACTTCTCCTACAGCACAAAACGAAAGCACAACAGAAACACAAAAACTTGCACAGATGAAACAGACCTCACAAAGACCTTTCAGTCAAAATGAAGTTTCTGTCAGGCGCTAACACTTCCTCTGTGTGGGGGGGGGAGGTTCTGCTGAACATTACAGTAAAATATTCAGTGGTGCCGACTCCACGCTCTTATTATATTAATGGAGACCGACTTCAGAAAGACGGGGGGACCACGGAGCTGCCTGAGTGACAGCCGGGCTCCCAGACTGCTGTCAAAGACGACGCAACACAGCCGACAAGTCACTCACTCAAGGCAGCGAGGAGACAAACAACAATAGAAGAGCAGGATGAAACGGAATGACGGAAAAAATAACAAGAGGAAGCAGAGAAGCTCCCAGTGATCCGGCGTGCAGCGGCAAAAGGAGGGGGTCACTGGTCCAACTGCTGGGACAATCCGGACAGGGACAGGGGGAGCAGAGGGACAGGGGGAGCAGAGGGACAGGGGGAGCACAGGGACAGGGGGAGCAGAGGGACAAGGGGAGCACAGGGACAGGGGGAGCACAGGGACAGGGGGAGCAGAGGGACAGGGGGGCAGAGGGACAAGGGGAGCACAGGGACAGGGGGAGCACAGGGACAGGGGGAGCACAGGGACAGGGGGAGCACAGGGATAGGGGGAGCACAGGGACACGGGGAGCACAGGGACAAGGGGAGCACAGGGACAAGGGGAGCAGAGGGACAGGGGGAGCACAGGGACAGGGGGAGCACAGGGACAAGGGGAGCACAGGGACGGGGGGGCACAGGGAGAGGGGGAGCAGAGGGACAGGGGGAGCAGAGGGACAAGGGGAGCAGAGGGACAAGGGGAGCACAGGGACAGGGGGAGCACAGGGACAAGGGGAGCACAGGGACAAGGGTATCACAGGGACAAGGGTATCACAGGGACAGGGGGAGCACAGGTACAGAGGGGGCACAGGAACGGGTCGTGTGCAGAGGAACCATGACCAGGAACGGGTCGTGTGCAGAGGAACCATGACCAGGAACGGGTCGTGTGCAGAGGAACCATGACCAGGAACGGGTCGTGTGCAGAGGAACCATGACCTCTCAAACCTGCCACTGCCCCCTACCCAGGCGGTCCTCCACAAGTTACTCCCATCACTCTCATCAGTGATACCAGTCAGAAAGCCATCCACTCACCCAAGGGGAAGTTGAGGGTTTGAATCCAGCACAAGCGTCAACATTGGCCTGCCTGTTTACCCATGATCCTCTGCTTGCCAGCTTTTGCAACCCTGCCTTCAACTAATTATTTCTTTACAGTAGGGGGGGGGGGGGGGCACAGACAGCATTAGCAGGCTGATTATTCCTCTCTATAAATATTCTCAAAGCAACAATTGTCCATTTCAGTTGGGATTTCATTAGACATCAAAAAAGATTAAACAGCCAGAGTGAAAGGGAGGAGAAAAGGGTTTAATAAGAGAGAAGAGGGAGAGGAGAAAAACAGGGAGAAAAGATATGGGACAAAAGAGTGTGATGAGACCGAGGAGAAAAGAAGGAAAGTGACGGCATGAAAAAAGAGATAGAAAAATACACAGTGAAAGAAAGTGACAGTCATTTCATAAAAAGATGATCGAAAGAGTGGAAAAGGAGAGTAGCCATAGGAGGAGGAGCAGGAGGAGCAGGATGAGGGGGAGGAGGGAGAAGAGGGGGAGGAGGGAGAGGAGGATGGGGAGGAGGAGGGGTGAGGGGGGGTGAGGGGAGGAGCAGGATGAGGGGGAGGAGGGGGAGGAGGGGGTTAGGGTTAGAGGGTAAGGGTTAGGCAGGATGCATGTTTTTAGACAGTGGGTTAGGGTTAGGCTGTTAGGGTTAGGGGTTAGGGGTTAGGGTTAGGGTTAGGCATTAGGGGTTAGGGTTAGGGTGTTAGGGTTAGGGTTAGGGTTAGGCATTAGGGGTAGGGTTAGGGTGTTAGGGTTAGGCATTAGGGTTAGGGGTTAGGGTTAGGCATTAGGGGTTAGGGTTAGGCATTAGGGGGTTAGGGTTAGGCATTAGGGTTAGGGGTTAGGGTTAGGCATTAGGGGTTAGCGTTAGGCATTAGGGGTTAGGGTGTTAGGATTAGGGTTAGGGGTTAGGGTTAGGCATTAGGGTTAGGGGTTAGGGGTTAGGGTAGGCATTAGGGGTTAGGGTTAGGCGTTAGGGTTAGGCATTAGGGGTTAGGGTTAGGCATTAGGGGTTAGGGTGTTAGGATTAGGGTTAGGGTTAGGGTGTTAGGGTTAGGCATTAGGGTTAGGGGTTAGGGTTAGGCATTAGGGGTTAGGTTAGGCGTTAGGGTTAGGCATTAGGGGGTTAGGGTTAGGCATTAGGGTTAGGGGTTAGGGTTAGGCATTAGGGGTTAGGGTTAGGCGTTAGGGTTAGAGGGTTAGGGTTAGGCATTAGGGGTTAGGGTTAGGCGTTAGGGTTAGGCATTAGGGGTTTGGATTAGGCATTAGGGGGTTAGGGTTAGGCATTAGGGTTAGGGGTTAGGGTTAGGCATTAGGGGTTAGGGTTAGGCGTTAGGGTTAGGCATTAGGGTTGGTTTGGATAGGCATTAGGGGTTAGGGTTAGGCGTTAGGGTTAGGGGTTAGGGTTAGGCATTAGGGGTTAGGGTTAGGCGTTAGGGTTAGGCATTAGGGGTTTGGATTAGGCATTAGGGGTTAGGGTTAGGCGTTAGGGTTAGGGGTTAGGGTTAGGCATTAGGGGTTTGGATAGGCATTAGGGGGTTAGGGTTAGGCATTAGGGTTAGGGGGTTAGGGTTAGGCATTAGGGGTTAGGGTTAGGCGTTAGGGTTAGGCATTAGGGGTTTGGATTAGGCATTAGGGGTTAGGGTTAGGGGTTAGGGTTAGGGCAGGGGTGGGCATCAAGGGCCGTATCCAAGCCAGACTTTCTGTCCTACAGGTAAACACTTTCTCCTGGGGTTCGATTTACCTTGGTGAAAGCATTTCCTGCCTGATAGGATGCAAATCCTGGCAAGAATTCAACCCTCGAGGACTGGATTTGCCTACCCCTGGGTTAGGGGTTAGGCATTAGGGTTAGGGTTAAGGGGTTAGGGTTAGTCCCCCCAGACCTTCACACTCCACGGTGCAAAATAAAGCAGATGAGCACCACCACGCTCCACATCCTACAGGTTGCAGCTTTAGCTTTGAGTTCGCTGGACTTCTAGTCTAGCTGACTGACATTCACCAGCAAACATCTCCTGAAGGTGACATTAGAGCGCTCCACTATCTACAGCACAAAGATGCTGTGCTTGGCTGTTTGGGTGTTTCCACTTTGCTCTTTCTCCCCCATCTCAGGGCACCATGTGGTGGTTGTTTATTAATTCATCCATTCTTCAGCCTGTCTCCCTGCAGTGCCAGTCTTCTCCCTTCCTTCCCTTCTTCCTTCCCTTCTTCCTACCCTTCTTCCTTGCTGTCCCAGCCCACATTCAACCAGTCCTGTCAGCAAACATATCACTGAACCCTAACCCTAACCCAGTACTCCATCTTCTGTAACTCTTTGTGTAGTCATGCTTTACTTATTCTCTGACAACAACAAAGATCTCTCTTACTTGGTTCCAAGTCCGTGATAACTCCCAAAGCAAGCCAGCACAGGGGTCTGCTGACATAACCAACCCTAATGCAGCATCAGAAACACTGTAAATCCATCTCCCTTTACAGTCAGATGCCTTATATGTAGCTGCTTCCTGGCAGCCTGAACTTTCCTGTTGCTAAAACCTTCCACTGTTTTAGGGGAAAGGATTCCCTCAAGTCTCATATCGAGTCTGTCTCTTTATTTCATTAATGTGTTCAAATGCTCTCACGAGTGACTTTATTCGCACCTTGTTCCCTTTCTTCAGCCATTCCTGCTGCACTTTCTGCTTCTCCTGACCTCCAAAAACAGATCTCCCATCATGCCTGTGGCCTCAGATGGCACAAGGCCACAGTTCTGACACGCGGCTCTTCGTGATTGTCCATTTTGTTGGCGTAAATTTAGAGTTCATTAGAGGAAGCTGGGGGGTGTGGGGGGGTGCTTGGGTTTGGGGCTCAGACGGACGAATCAGCAGTCTCACATTAACATACCCACACACCTCCTGAACAAAAACAATACTGTCTCACATTATGTTGGCATACTCAGGCCTGATTCAAGATATTACGCAATCTGTGTTTTTCCAGAAAAGTATTTGGACAGTGAGGACCAGACTGTGCGAGATGGCACTCCAACCCTAACCGAAGCAAAACCGCTTCTATTTCTGATGACAGTCTGTGCAGCGGGGGATGCTCCCTAGAAACAATCTGGGGGGGATTGGGGTCCAGCCGGCCTTTGTATTTGTCTTGTAACGTCATGTACTTACTGAACCATACTCCAAAATGCAGCAGACACAAAGAGAACAAACGAGCAGGCCTTCCAGCAGATACAGCAGACTGGGAGTGTGAGGGGGCACCTCCATCACATCACATGTTGCTTTGTCAAACCTTCCGTTTCTGTTCCCCAAAACACCGACACTTAATCCTTAATCCCCTTCTGCTACCAAACCTAAAACTTTCTCTCCCACACACCAACGCTGCACTTGGCCAAAACTACCTGGAATTTAGTTTCTTTTCAGAGCAAATATGTAAAATGCATTTTTAAATTCAATATGCTTTTAGACGGCGTGTGTACACAATGTTTTTAAGTATGGTATTATAAAAGCCAACTTTTCTGGCAGCATCAGTGTTTTAAAAGCGCACCCAGGAGTTAAAACTCTCTCCATTGTTTCAAATGAAGTTTTTCCAGCTTGTTGAACTCCTCTTTATGTATTCACACACCAACAGAGACCCCTACCGGTGGGATCTGAGACCTGCATCCCAGAAAGAACCAAGCTTCATCTTCATATTAGGGTTAGGGTTAGGGGGTTAGGGTTAGAGGGTTAGGGTTAGAGGGTTAGGGTTAGAGGGTTAGGGGTTTAGGGTTAGAGGGTTAGAGTTAGGGTTAGAGGGTTAGAGGGTTAGAGGGTTAGGGGGTTAGGGTTAGAGGGTTAGGGTTAGAGGGTTAGGGTTAGGGCTAGAGGGTTAGGGTTAGGGCTAGAGGGTTAGGGTTAGGGTTAGGGGGTTAGGGTTAGGGGTTTAGGGGTTTAGGGTTAGAGGGTTAGGGGGTTAGGGTTAGGGCTAGAGGGTTAGGGTTAGAGAGTTAGGGTTAGGGCTAGAGGGTTAGGGTTAGGGTTAGGGGGTAGGGTTAGAGGGTTAGGGGTTTAGGGTTAGGGTTAGGGTAGGGGGTTAGGGTTAGAGGGTTAGGGGGTTAGGGTAGAGGGTTAGGGTTAGGGGGTTAGGCTAGAGGGTTAGGGTTAGGGGTTAGGGGGTTAGGGCTAGAGGGTTAGGGGGTTAGGGTTAGGCTAGAGGGTTAGGGTTAGAGGGTTAGGGTTATAGGGTTATAGGGTTATAGGGTTAGGGGGTTAGGGTTAGAGGGTTAGGGGTTAGGGTTAGGGGGTTAGGGTTAGAGGGTTAGGGTTAGGGTTACAGGGTTAGGGTTAGGGGTTAGGGGGTTAGGGTTATAGGGTTAGGGTTAGGCAGGATGCATGTTTTAGACAGTGCAAGGAAAGTGGAGCACCAGCATTCTTCCATGCTGGTTCTTGGAAAACACACACTTCACATACAGTAGAAAGAGGTTGGAACTGAACCCAGGACCCACTTGCTGTGTCACCACAGAACAAGATCCGAAAGAACAGATCCTCATATCATCATGAAGTACTCAGTATTGTTTTATTGTGTAGTTAAGGGAGTTAAGGGAACTTAATTTTAAACAGGTCAGCATGTTGAAGACGTAATATTTGAACTATTAGGCCAAGGTAACGTAGATACACAATAAAGAGCATTGTATTGAAGAAATCAACAGACATTTTTAATCCAAAATAAAAATGAGTTCTTATTTTTCAGACTTACCTAATTTGTATGTCAGAACATACAAGACTGTCCAGGGAGTACCAGGCACTGCAACCAGTTTTCTCCACACCTTCCATGGCTTTATGGCTTCCATTCCCTGGCCTCCTTTCCTGCTGTTATCTGCCTGGTGTCCCCAAAGAATGTCATCATCCAATAAAGGCCCCCCCCACACAAAGAGAGCAACGCCTGCATACACAAACGTCAACAGCAGGAACATCCAGCTCCAGCCAGCCACATCAATGACCGCCAGGAGCCCCCCTCCAGCAAACACTGATCCAGCTTTGTAACCTACAACTTGAGCTGTGTTACCAAGTCCCAACTCCCCACGGCCTTTCAACAACCCCACTGCGGCCCCATCTACCGCTATATCCTGGATAGAGGCCAGGAAGTTCATGGCCAACAAGGTTCCTGCTACCCCCCAGATGTGTGCTTCTGGGGCCAGGGCAGCACTGAAGAGGCACGTCAGAGCCAGTCCAGAAATGGTTCCTACCAGCCAGCGCTGCTTGGTGCTGACCCTATCCACCAAAGGGGCCCAGAGCACCTTCAGAACCCAGGGGAAGTAGAGGATCTTGGTGAAGCCAATACGGGTGAGGGACTGGCCGGCTCCACGCAGGTAGACCGGAAGCAGGGACGACTGGAGCCCATAAGGGATTCCCTGGACAAAGTACAACAGGCCCAAGAAAACTAGTTTGTCGTTCATTGTCCAAGTGTAGAATTGACACCCTCCGACTGGAAAATGCACAGCAGTGGCCCATTGGTCAGGTCATTTCCTCTCAATGAGAACTTACTGATTGGAACCAGTGCTGAGCCAGTCCTGGGGGAAAGTACAGAGTTTCAAGTTAGAACCAGTCCGTGACATTGACTTCATCATATGAGAGAACCCAAGGGTGGACGAAAGCCCTTCCTATGCAGCGCTGAGCCTTTATCAGCCTCTAACGTTGTCACATGCATTAAGCTGATACATTGGAGGTGTTTCCATCCCTTCACTGCTTAAATGTTGCTGTGACTCGTTGACCTTTAGCCGTTAGGCTTCCTTTAAGTAGCTACCCTGATGATGTCGCTAACCTGTTCTCATTTGATCTTACACAACTCACAGCTTTAAAATACGTTTACATCGTGTGACGGCCTGATATGATTTGTCTTTATTATGAGGAAAATAGTTACCTATCGGTTAGATTCACGCCACTGTGGATGTTTGTTAGGGTTGTTAGCAATCCGTGAGATGCTCCGCTGGTGTGCGGTCGCTCCCAAGATCGTATAATGAAGGACAGACGCCTCACTACAACCTGCTCTCGGGCGCAACGCTACGCGTCCCCGGGTCAGTTTCTATTTAAGTTCCATCTCCTAATATTATCTCACTGGAAATGGTAATGACTAAAAACAGAACTTATCAAATACTCACAGATAGGTCTGTAACAGAGCAACACGCTATTTTCATCGATTAAAATAAAAGAAACTGTTTTTAAAAATACGTTTATAAAACAAAAGCTTGGAGATTTTTGAAAGAAAAAAGCACCCATTTTCAAAGTTTTGAACAATCTTCTTCGGAATTGCTGAAAAATTGGATCAGATTTCCTTCCGATGTCCCTCATGATTTTTCCCTGATATTATGAGGGGTTATCCTGTAGCGCCCTCTAGCGGTAGAATACGGTCATGACAGGTGAATGACGGATCCAGCAGCTCGGGTTGGTTTAGAAACACACACACAGACACACACACACACACACACACACAGACACACACAGACACACACACATTTGAAAGACTTTATGAAAAACAAAGTACAAGAAGACAGCTAGTTGAAGTTGTTAGTTCAGCCCTTCTAACCAATTCATTGTTTTATCCGATGGGAAAATAGTTTTGAAATTTGTACCTAAATTTCAAATAAACATCACTAATTTAGTTTTCAAATTATTTACAAAACTTATTTCACTTTTACAAAAAATTATAGCCAGATGGCCAAATTGCATTACACAAATTAACACTGTCCTTCACTGTGTTTTAGGTCCACTAATTTTACTATTTTGATAGTTTTTAGTATCTTGAATGACCTATTTTCATGTACTTGTTTTACGTTACTATTTCTTCACCTGTTTGTGGACCATTGAAAACTAGTTGCTGTGTTAGAACTGGCTTAATTGCATCATTGTTTATTATTATTACTTATAGTCTTTAAAGTTTAGTATTGTCCTTGCAAAATGATTAGAAATAGCAAAACAAAGTGTTTTAGTAAATGTAGTTCTTTTGATATTAAACTAAATGTCCAAACAAGATTCAAATTCAATTCTACTGTACAGAAAATGTTGACAATGTATATGTTGTATTTAAGGGAAAAGGATAACAACCGAACCCTCATCATAACTACCAATTAGTAGAACCAGCCAACACACAACAATTGTCTTAGTCTGTGTTCACCATCAGACTGAGTGATGTGCACCAACTTGTACCGGATCACCAAATGACCCACGGCCCGGTACCGGGGGTTGGGGATCACTGTTGTACGGATCACCAATGACCCACGGCCCGGTACCGGGGGTGGGGATCACTGTTGTACCGGATCACCAAATGACCCGGGCCCGGTACCGGGGGTGGGGATCACTGTTGTACTGGATCACCAAAAATGACCCACGGCCCGGGGTTGGGGATCACTGTTGTACCGGATCACCAATGACCCGCGGCCCGTACCGGGGGTTGGGGATCACTGTTGTACCGGATCACCAAATGACCCACGGCCCGGTACCGGGGGTTGGGGATCACTGTTGTACCGGATCACCAAATGACCCGCGGCCCGAGGGTTGGGGATCACTGTTGTACTGGATCACCAAATGACCCGCGGCCCGGGGTTGGGGATCACTGTTGTACCGGATCACCAAATGACCCACGGCCCGGTACCGGGGGTTGGGGATCACTGTTGTACTGGATCACCAAATGACCCACGGCCCGGGGTTGGGGATCACTGTTGTACTGGATCACCAAATGACCCACGGCCGGTACCGGGGGTTGGGGATCACTGTTTGTAAGGATCACCAATGACCCACGGCCCGGGGTTGGGGATCACTGTTGTACTGGATCACCAAATGACCCACGGCCGGTACCGGGGGTTGGGGATCACTGTTGTACTGGATCACCAAATGACCCACGGCCCAGTACCGGGGGTTGGGGATCACTGTTGTACTGGATCACCAAATGACCCGCGGCCCGAGGGTTGGGGATCACTGTTGTACCGGATCACCAAATGACCACGGCCCGGTACCGGGGGTTGGGGATCACTGTTGTACTGGATCACCAAATGACCCACGGCCGGGGGTGGGGATCACTGTTGTACTGGATCACAAAAGACCCACGGCCCGGTACCGGGGGTTGGGGATCACTGTTGTACTGATCACCAAATGACCCACGGCCCGGGGTTGGGGATCACTGTTGTACTGGATCACCAAATGACCACGGCCCGGTACCGGGGGTTGGATCACTGTTGTACTGGATCACCAAATGACCCACGGCCCAGTACCGGGGGTTGGGGATCACTGTTGTACTGGATCACCAAATGACCCACGGCCCGGTACCGGGGGTTGGGGATCACTGTTGTACTGGATCACCAAATGACCCACGGCCCGGTACCGGGGGTTGGGGATCACTGTTGTACTGGATCACCAAATGACCCACGGCCCGGTACCGGGGGTTGGGGATCACTGTTGTACTGGATCACCAAATGACCCACGGCCCAGTACCGGGGGTTGGGGATCACTGTTGTACTGGATCACCAAATGACCCACGGCCCGGTACCGGGGGTTGGGGATCACTGTTGTACTGGATCACCAAATGACCCGCGGCCCAGTACCAGGCCGCGGCCCGGAGGTTGGGGATCACTGTTGTACTGGATCACCAAATGACCCACGGCCCGGTACCGGGGGTTGGGATCACTGTTGTACTGGATCACCAAATGATCTCCTGGTGGATCGAAGATCCGCTGCTTCTGCTCAGTTGGGTCATTTCCCGTCCCGCTCTTGGGCTTCCATAACAAACTGGGCAATTCCGTGTAACCAAGATGGAGGATGAGATCTGGTCCTTTGGTAGAATGAACGAATCATTTGAAATCCACTGTATTTATTTCTTTAGAACCTCACGGTATTGCCCAGTGACTGTCCCACCATCAGTGTCTTCTCCCAACATCACAAACAAATATTAATTCAGTAATATAGCTCTAAATGTTTGCAACCTCATACATGTGTAGGCATTTTCTAATTAGAAAGGTCTAAGTCGTGACTGTCTGACGTGTGCATAGCTGTAGCTACGAGAGCATCTATGTCCTGAATGGCCTTCGACGTCCTTTGCAGAACAGCAGTGACGTCATTCTCATCCACAGTTTGAGCCGGCGCCTCCTCTCCAGAGCACTTTTCCTTGGGAATCCCCCTCCCTGGGAGGTAGGGATGGTCCAGCAGGACTGGACACTGGGTATTAAAGAGCAAACACACAATGTCTTCATCAGCTTTGCCCTCCTCGGATTCTAAATGCATCAAGAACAATCATCTTCATGCTTCAGGATACAGTTGAAGTGCTTTATCTTCTCCAGTTCTGCAGCTACAATACCAGACCTGAAATGACCAAAAAAGAAACACATGATCTCACTATGTTTCCATTTCCCATGCTGATGGAAATAGAATAGATTCTTTTTTGGAGCTAAAACTTGGAGGTGACGGCAACAAACCATTTAATACAATCAGTGGATTACCGGATCAAAGCATACATGCATACATACATACATTTGATTTTGTTGGTTTGTCCACTAACAAAGACATGATCATTCTATACTTTTAATGGTAGATGTATTCTAACATGGAGAGACAGAATATCAAAAAGAAAATCCAGAAAATAACTTTAAAGAATTTATTTTAATTTATTTGTTTTTCATTGAGGGAAATAAGTATTTGATCCCCTAGGAGTCCTGGCTTTCACAGACCAGTTAGACGCTCCCAAACAACTTGTTACCTGAATTGAAGACACCAGGTCTAACTAATCACCTGTATGTAAGACAACTGTTCACAGAATCAGACAATCAGACAGATTCCAAACTCTCCACCATGGGTAAGACCAAAGAACTCTCTCAGGACCTCAGAGACAGGATTGTTGACCTGCATAAATCAGGAATGGGCTACAAAAACATTAGCAAATTGCTGGGTATTAAAGTAACAACTATTGGTGCAATTGTGAGAAAATGTAAGTATAACATGACCATCCACAGAAGATTTCACCTCGTGGGGTGGCAATGATCATGAGAACAGTGAGAAATCGGCCTGCGACCACACAGCAGGAGTTAGTGAATGACCTCCAGGCAGCTGGGACCAAAGTCACCAGGAAAACAATTGGCAACACTTTGCGCCGCATCTGGGAAGATGGACGGAGCCATGTACCGTGCAGTGCTGAGGGACAACCTCCTCCCCTCTGCTAGGAAGCTGAAAATGGGCCGTGGCTGGGTCTTCCAACATGACAACGACCCAAAGCATACAGCAAAGACAACAAAGGAGTGGCTCAAGAAGAACCATATTAAGGTCATGGAGTGGCCCAGCCAGTCTCTGGACCTCAATCCAATTGAAAATCTATGGAGAGAGCTGAAGGTCCGAGTTGCCAAGCGACAGCCCACCAACCTTAATGATTTAGAGAGGATCTGCAAAGAAGAGTGGGCCAAAATTCCCCCTGATATGTGTGCTAACCTTGTGGTTAACTACAACAAACTTTGACCGCTGTGCTTGCAAACAATGGCTTTGCCACCAAATATTAAGTGCTTTTGGATAGAGGGATCAAATACTTATTACCCTCAATGAAAAACAAATAAATTAAAATAAATTCTTTAAAGTTATTTTCTTGATTTTCTTTTTGATATTCTGTCTCTCCATGTTAGAATACATCTACCATTAAAAGTATAGAATGATCATGTCTTTATTAGTGGACAAACCAACAAAATCAGCAAGGATCAAATACTTTTTACTCTCACTGTATACCTACAGTATATACACACACGTGTATATAGACACACACACACACACACATATATATATAAACAAACCATTTCAATTTGTTTTTGATTTCAGTTTATTTTGCAAATATCCATCAAGAGATTTCCCTTTTTCATTCTTTTAAGCTTCTGATAACTCAGTAATACTTTAGATGTAATGAATTCAATCCGTATTCTTTCTGTAGGTTTTACCAGAGCATTGCTGTTTAAAAGATAATGTAAATAAATGCTATAAAATAGAACTCACATATTTTCTCCTGTGTGCGTGACATTCGCATGCTGCTCAGCTGATACTGGAAAGGGACCACATTCTTCATTTCTTGCTGTTTTCCATAACTGTCAAACATGACAAAGACTGAGTTATAGAAACTTGGGGAACACATGGATGTAGTTATAGAAACTTGGGGAACATTTGAATGTAGTTATAGAAACTTGGGCAACACATGGATGTAGTTATAGAAACTTGGGGAACACATGGATGTAGTTATAGAAACTTGGGGAACACATGAATGCAGTTATAGAAACTTGGGGAACACATGAATGCAGTTATAGAAACTTGGGGAACACATGGATGTAGTTATAGAAACTTGGGGAACACATGAATGCAGTTATAGAAACTTGGGCAACACATGAATGTCGTTATAGAAACTTGGGCAACACATGAATGTCGTTATAGAAACTTGGGGAACACATGAATGCAGTTATAGAAACTTGGGGAACACATGGATGTAGTTATAGAAACTTGGGGAACACATGAATGCAGTTATAGAAACTTGGGAACACATGAATGTCGTTATAGAAACTTGGGCAACACATGAATGTCGTTATAGAAACTTGGGCAACACATGAATGTCGTTATAGAAACTTGGGGAACACATGAATGTCGTTATAGAAACTTGGGGAACACATGATGTCGTTATAGAAACTTGGGCAACACATGAATGTCGTTATAGAAACTTGGGGAACACATGGATGTCGTTATAGAAACTTGGGCAACACATGAATGTCGTTATAGAAACTTGGGGAACACATGAATGTCGTTATAGAAACTTGGGGAACACATGGATGTAGTTATAGAAACTTGGGGAACACATGAATGTCGTTATAGAAACTTGGGGAACACATGAATGTCGTTATAGAACTTGGGGAAATGATGAATGTCGTTATAGAAACTTGGGGAACACATGAATGTAGTTATAGAAACTTGGGGAAATGATGAATGTAGTTATAGAAACTTGGGGAACACAGGAATGTCGTTATAGAAACTTGGGCAACACATGAATGTCGTTATAGAAACTTGGGGAACCTATGGATGTAGTTATAGAACTTGGGGAACACAGGAATGTCGTTATAGAAACTTGGGGAACACATGAATGTGACAACATGACAGCGGTAATATTAGAGGAAAGTACTTATGTGACTACCTGCAAGCAGCTGGGTGTGGCTGGAAACTGCAGCATTTGCTTGGCTTTGGTGTAGCTGCTCAGGATCCTATGAAGAACAGAGTCATGTGATGGTGATGATGAAGTTGGAAAATGCAGCAGGTCGTGAGGGAACTTACCTGGTTGCACGATTGACAACAGAGCGCACAGAGTAAGGCTGTCCAGGGAGATCAGGGGGAAGGTTGTTCACATGGTATATTACCTCTTTCACCTGTGTACCATAGTATGAGTGACTTGCTCTTGGTCAACAGTGCATATGATCTATTGATCTGTCTTTATTTGTTGATTGATTTTGAGAAGACTTGCATGGGAACATAAAAACCTTTCGCTTCCCTGAATGGCAGTCAGGCTTGTGATGGGTAAAGTAGGTGTTGAGGATACTGTTAGAACGCATGACCGAACCATCTCCCAGGGAAACCTCTATGACAGGGACAACTCCACTCAGTACCCTGAAGGAGGACACAGTAGGGTAAAAATAAAGTCACATCAGCTCTTGACATGCTGCAGCGATGGCTTCTGAAATAAGAAAAGTTCAAATTTGTCTAAAATTATTTCACTCACTTTTTGGAATAAATGCAATTAATGTTAAAACTAACCTGTGCACCGAGGAGGCACACAGAACTATTTAAATGTTTAAATAAATGACCCAACATGTCTCCCCGTTACTGCCTCCTAGGCCTCTCTGCGTCCACTGGACATGTTCGGGGTTTTCTTGAAGATGTTTCGCCTTCACTCTAGAAGTCTTTCTGAGTTCTAAACTCGCTGAGGGCAGAGCTTGAAAATTCAGCCCATTAGCATGCTAATGATCTGGGTGGTCAGCTGAGGGTCATCGGTAGGGTCGTCCACCTAGTTCCAGTTGAGGTGTCTCCCCTTTGTCTGCTGGCTCACATGGTGGTGGGTCACTGGGTCTCCTGGAATGGTGTGAACGTTTGGTTTGTTGGTGGAAGGAGTGGAGGACTGCGTTGTACGTGGGCGACAGGAAGTGCCTCAGGCCACCACCTCTGTTTAAGGATGGTTTTTCCAGTTTGACATGGATGCTTCCTTGACCCCCCTCTCAAACCAGCGGTCTTCTCTGGCCAGTATCCGTACTTGGCTGTCCTGGAAGGAGTGACCGCTCTCCTTTAGGAGTAGGTGGACTGCTGAGTCCTGACTATAGAGCCCCAGAAATCTCGATACTCACCTGTAGGTAATGCCATGGCACCACATGACTTTCACCAGCTCTCCCTGAAGCTCTCGATGCTCATTTTTTAGAAGTGGGTCTGCAAACTTCCCCCTTGAAAATACAGGTAAGACACCTGTGTTAACAACAAGGTTAAACAATACTCTGTGAATGACTGGTTTTAGACATGTCCATCACCACCTGTGCCATTGTGGTGATGGACATGTGAGAGGCAGCGCCTGAGGAAGATGAGAGCGCCTTTCCTCAACGGTCAGTTGGGTCAAAAAACTCTGTTCCTCTGTTCTGACATCATCAGGCTGGGAAAGAGTCATGAGGAGATGCTGAGCTAAAGAGAGAGGATAGCGCCAGTGGGGGGCAACAGCACGGCATGAAAAATGCTGGACCACCGTGGTGGATTGGTACGCTGCCTCTGGCTGGAAAGGGAAAAAAAGTCAAGTGCAATAATGACGTAAATGTACTCAATGATGTTGCATTGGCAGCTCATTTAATAATACATCTTAATAAAATACTGATATCACAGGAAATAACAGCAACCACATCAAGATATTCTTTATTCTGATCATTCTTTACTGATAACTTAAATTCATCAAAATGAACCTATAGAAAATGTTCCAGACTTTCTTCCAACAGCTACTGGGAATTTCAAGAATGATACTTCAGCAGCACCGCACTACCTCGTAAGGAATCAGATCACAATTAGACAAAAAGGAATTTTAGGAGTTGTACCTTTGGTTGCACATTGCTGGTCGCCAAGCTCAATAACTTAATGTTTCTGTTTCTCTCCAGGTGTCCATCATTGGTGCCATGTGCAGCAGCAGTAGCTCTCCCACACATCAGGGCATTTACTGGCTTCTTCTCAGGTTCTGTGCTGCCATCCTGTGTGCTATGGTTCTGGTTGTGGCTGCCACTCAGACAGCACGTGTACTGGACAGAAAATTCTTGTCCTGATGGGCCCAGAATGAACACTGCTCGTCCTTCTTCCGACCTGATGATGAGTTCACCGCAACTTCCAAGCTCGCCAATGCAGGAACACAATTCAGGCCACTTCATATCTAAGTCGAGACTGAAAAAAGGCTGTGGAACGGTGAGCAGGGACATTAAAATCCCAGCTGGAATACAGTTTGAGAAGACGCGTGCCTACCTTTTTGTGGTCAACAGGAATGAGCTCATCAGGCAGATATGGTTGACTTGCATATGTATTCCTAAATGTCAGTGCACCAACTATCAGTTCCTACCAAACACATTGAGCGTATCAACATACCGAACACAGACAGCAATGTCCACATTTTTATCAGCGCAAAGTATAGTATAGTGAGTATTTTAAACCATGTAGAGTGCCAATAACACATTAGTATAGGGTTACCTGAAAACACATTTCACTATCTAAATAATATGAGTACTGTTTCGGTACTATTTAGAATCCACTTTAAAGCAAGAGTCTTGTTTCTGTTTTCTCTGAGTAAAAACCTTATAAGTGCTGATCGTGAATCGGGTCCTTTGTCGCACCCTGTCCCCAGTCAGCGGAGAGTCCCCGGAAGGTTTAACCAGGATGAATTCACTACCACACGGTGATAGCTGTAAATGGACGTCGTTTTTGTAACGGACTTCCACAGACTCGTCTTCATACATGATCATCAAGCTGGTATTTCCGTTGCATTCCATCATTAAACAACTAATACACAATAATTATTACAACTGGGGACTTTATCACCCAGCTGATGCAAAGCTTGAAAATCAAACTTGGTGCGCTGCGTCGCTTAACGCATACGTCATCAACTGGGGACGCGTGTAGATGTGTGTGTGTGCTCCACACGTTCGCCGATAGGTGGCAGTAATGGAACTTTAAGATGCCCGATGAGCAACGAAGAAGCGGAGCAGCGACTCGAGATCGTCTGTGCTCGTCAGATGTGTCGGTGCTGGAGGGAATAAAGTGAGACTTTGCAATGGGAAAACCTTCCAAACCTTCTCTGTGCACCAGCTGCAAGCTGCAATGAAGGTGTGCTTTATGTGATATTCCACCCGGTCCGATTAATGTGCGTTTCCACGAGTGTCAGCAGCGACGTTAGCCGATGTTTCCCTATTGGCAACGAACGCCGAGAAGCGCATCATCGACTTATTAAGATCGAGACCACACAGTAATATAAAAAGACCTTCTGGGCGTCATTAGATTGCTTTAAAACATTTCAAATGGGGCATATTTAACTTATAGTTCTTTGGGCGATAGCGTGTTTTGATAGTTCTAGCTACTTTCTCGTGTCTGCACTTTAGTTTTTATTGTGCAGTCATACTTCCATTGTGCTTAGTTCAACTATGCACTATATAAATCTACCATATATAACTATATGAAGCTGTTTTTGTGGACTCGTTCATCCGTCAGTTCATCACTTAGTATGAGTGACAATGGTTTGGCTGTCAGACAGGGGCCTCGTCCATGTGGGCTTCATGCTGCGCTTTGATGAGTGAAGTCATGGGCACAGGGGCCGTCCGGGGCCCGCAGCCAGCGTTTGGGGCCGCTGCGGGGCTCTTCAGGTTCGCCCCCGGGGCGGGCTACTCCACCTACCCGCCAGCCGGGTCGGGGGGCAGCGGGCTGGTGTGCAAGGCCTGTGGTCAGCTGTTCTCAGTCTTCAGGCGGAAGGTAGGTGAAGATTTGGTGGATTCATCTTTCATGGAATTTCAAGCATTCTGCATAAAGTGGGACTGGGATGAGGATGACAGTTTTATTTCTTCAAAGGCTTCAGTGATCTAATGTAATCTGTTTATTCCCTCGTAGATGACAAGGATCATGATCTTTCCTTTAACCCTCGAACGCTAACATTCCAGCAAGCCTAGCGCCACCAAATACATACCGTAATTTCTGGACTACAGAGCGCACCTGATTAAAAGCCGCATAATCTAATTTTAGAAACAAAATCAATTTTGTACTTATACAAGCCGCACCGGATTATAAGCCGCAGGTCCCACGTAGTAATATGAAAAATTAGATGGAAAACATTCAGTACCGGTGGATGTTTTTATTACCGTAAGAGACGAGTCACCGACGAGCGACAGACAGGTCAGAAACAACAGACACTCTTTCACTTGTGTGTTTATCCAGAGACCTTAAATCCAATTTTCATCACGTCAGGATTTTTGAACTTTTCTTTTAATTTAATCATTTTAGCAACATAAACAAATATATTCTACCTGTAAATGCTTTTTCCAAACGTGTCTGTAATGCAGCTACCGTGAAATATACGTTTGATCAGCTACACACTAATTACCCTGTTTATGCTTTTTTATTCAAACAATGAACAATCTAAACTCCCTGATGGCCTCTGTGCTGACCCAGTCTGCCAGAACCTTCTCAAGCCCGTTGACCCAGTCTGCCAGAACCCTCTCAAGCTCGTTGACCCAGTCTGCCAGAACCCTCTCAAGCTCGTTGACCCAGTCTGCCAGAACCTTCTCAAGCCCGTTGACCCAGTCTGCCAGAACCTTCTCAAGCTCGTTGACCCAGGCTTCCAGAACCTTCTCAAGCTCGGGCCACCTGCGATGTTTAAAAGCTTTTGTCGTCTTTTTGCTTTGGATCAGTTCTTCAGGCGGCGTCTCCACCTTCTCCCCATTGATTACCATAATACCAAGATTACGTGCGGCAGCTCGATTTTCTTCTTCAGCCGCCAGAGTGATCGCTTTTTACTTAAAAGTCGCATCATAAGCTTTTCTTCTAGTATTTTCCACGTTGATGAGGGTTAGTAAAAATGACTGATTCACAATAGCTGTGATAGTGCAGCACAAAACCCATAAATAAGCCGCAGTGTTTAAAGTGTAGGAAAAAGTAGCAGCTTATAGTCCGGAAATTACGGTAATTAAGATGAATTCTGAATGAATGTCTGCTTTTTCTCATCCTGTGTTTTAATGAAATGACTCATCAAACGATTATTATACGAGCTGATGGCTGAAGTGATTTTTCCACTCTTCTTTTGACAGTACGTCTGCTGTGACTGTAAACGGACCTTCTGCACGCTTTGCTCCTTGCTGCAAGAAAACCTGCGTTTTTGTGCCACGTGTCATTTGCTAAAGACAACAGCATTTCAGCGGGCCAGGCTCATGCACTTACGAGTCAGGGACCTGCGTCAGTACCTGCTGCTCCACAGCATCCCCATCGACACCTGTCGAGAAAAAGAAGACCTGGTAGAGTTGGTTCTGTGTCACCAACCTGTGGAAGAAGAGCAGCATACCGATGGGGGCAGCCTTCACTCACATCCATCTCCCCCGCCAACACCTTCGGCCACACAGTCCACGTCGGAGCTGTCTGCCTTTGCTGCTTCTCAGGATGAGCTGCTCAGCAGGAGTGATGGCGCCGGTACCAGTCGGGTATGTGTTCTGTACATGGGATTAGATGGAGTTCATGTATACACATATGGATCTCTCTCTCTCTAGATATATAGATATATAGGTAAAACGGGCTTTTAGGGGGCACCTCGTGTTTCTGCACCTCTTTACCAGGGTTATGATCAGACACAACATAGTCTTTTTATGTGTAGTGACATTACTGCTGCTGTATTATAGGATACAGCTGATGCCACATCCGCCTCTCTCCTCAACCTGGACAGCAGTGAACACACCCCTGAGCTTCGTTGAGGTCCATTCACCTGGACTATATCATTTTGTGACTATTTGTTCATAGTCAACTATAGGAAAATGGGTTTCAGTTCCGCCCACGGGCTGATAGTCATGCACTTTCTCTGAAATATGCTCTCACTTTCGGGTTAGGCTTGATTTTGTTGCTCTCTTGACCAGAGACCAGGGGCCACACTTTCAAAGACTTGCGTGGATTTCATACTAAACCTGGTGTACGTGGAAAGCCAGAAAAGTACCTACACACAAAAAATTCAGATGTCTGAAACTGTGCGTTCTCCTAATTCCACGCACGTCAGATTTTATTAGTGTGAGCACAAGTTGTGTGAGCACCATGGCCTTTGGCCCTTGGCCTTTGGCCCATGGCCTTTGGCCCATGGCCTATGGCCCATGGCCCATGGCCCTTGGCCCATGGCCTTTGGCCATGGCCTATGGCCCATGGCCTTTGGCCTTTGCCCATGGCCTTTGGCCCATGGCCTATGGCCCATGGCCCATGGCCTTTGGCCTTTGGCCCATGGCCTTTGGCCCATGGCCTTTGGCCCATGGCCTTTGGCCCATGGCCCATGGCCTATGGCCCATGGCCTTTGGCCTTTGGCCCATGGCCTTTGGCCTTTGGCCCATGGCCTTTGGCCCATGGCCTATGGCCCATGGCCTATGGCCCATGGCCTATGGCCCATGGCCTATGGCCCATGGCCTTTGGCCCATGGCCTTTGGCCTTTGGCCCATGGCCTTTGGCCCATGGCCTATGGCGTCATGCATGTACAGTCAATATCAGTGGCCCACTGGGCTCAACACATGAAGGGAGTTACCCCCCAGTTCCCCCTGTCACATTATTTTAATATTATTTTATATGATTCCATGTTTGCACACTTTAAGCGCTTTTATACCTTGATTGCTCTTGCACAGATGATAGAAGGCTAAGAATGTTCTTCCCTGTGCTTCAGGTGAGTCCTCCGGCCCAGCGCCGAGCCAGAGCGTCTCTCTCGGATGTTTCCAGCATCAGAGACATTGAGAGCTTGTCTGTCAGGCATCTGAAGGAGATCTTGGCCAAGAATTTTGTCAATTATTCAGGCTGCTGTGAGAAGTGGGAGCTGGTGGAGCGTGTCAGTCGACTCTACAGGGACAGGGAGAAGAACAGGACATCCGGTGGGTATTACCTCTTCAGGAACCTCTAGAATGATCTCAAACTTAACCTGAAAGGAGCAGTTGTTCACCTTTTATGTCCCTTGATTACTCACTAACCCAAAGTTAGTAGCAGAAATTCCTCTCAATATTTTTTGGATGGTGGAGATTGTGAGCAGACCTGTAGCTCCAGCTAAGCTGTCAACAGATGTGTGGGCAGCCCTCGATCAGAGAGTAAATGAGCTCGTAAATGAGTTCCAGACTCTTGCTGTCCTCTCTTTTGCTCACTTCCCCTCCCACCTGCAATGGTGCTCCTGGAGGTGAGGCTTATTTGGTTATCCATCCCATATCATCCCATGTCCATCCCATATCATCCCATATCCATCCCATGTCCACCCCATGTCCATCCCATATCCATCCCATATCCATCCCATGTCCACCCCATATCCATCCCATATCCATCCCATATCCATCCCATGTCCATCCCATGTCCACCCCATATCCATCCCATGCCCATCCCATGTCCATCCCACGTCCATCCCATATCATCCCATATCATCCCATGTCCATCCCATATCATCCCATGTCCATCCCATATCATCCCATATCTATCCCATGTCCATCCCATATCACATTCCATGTACATCCCATATCATCCCATGTCCATCCCGTATCATCCTGTCCATCCCATGTCCATCTCATATCATCCCATGTCCATCTCATATCATCCCATGTCCATCCCAGTTCATCCTATCCTCCCATGTCCATCCCATATCATCCCATGTCCATCTCATATCATCCCATGTCCATCCATATCATCCCATGTCATCCCATATCATCCCATGTCCATCCATGTCCATCCCATATTATCCCATGTCCATCCCATATCATCCCATGTCCATCCCATGTCCATCCCATGTCCATCCCATATTATCCCATATCCATCCCATGTCCACCCCATGTCCATCCCATGTCCATCCCATATCATCCTATCTATCCCATGTCCATCCCATATCTCCCATATCATCCCATCCCCCCCCCCCATAATGTCCATCCCATGTCCATCCCATCCTATAATCCATCCATGTCCCACCCCATATCCATCCCATATCCTCCCATATCCACCTCCCATGTCCACCCCATATCCATCCCATGTCCATCCCATGTCCCCATTCCCACGTCCATCCCATATCATCCCATATCATCCCATGTCCATCCCATGTCCATCCCATATTATCCCATGTCCATCCCATATCATCCCATGTCCATCCCATGTCCATCCCATATTACCCCATATCCATCCCATGCCCATCCCATGTCCATCCCACGTCCATCCCATATCATCCCATATCTATCCCATGTCCATCCCATATCATCCCATGTCCATCCCATATCATCCCATATCTATCCCATGTCCATCCCATGTCCATCCCATATCTATCCCATGTCCATCCCATGCCCATCCCATGTCCATCCATATCATCCCATATCTATCCCATGTCCATCCCATATCATCCCATGTCCATCCCATATCATCCCATATCTATCCCATGTCCATCCCATATCATCCCATGTACATCCCATATCATCCCATGTCCATCCCGTATCATCCCATGTCCATCCCATGTCCATCTCATATCATCCATGTCCATCCCATGTCCATCCCGTATCATCCCATGTCCATCCCATGTCCATCTCCTATCATCCCATGTCCATCCCATGTCATCCCATGTCATCCCATGTCATCCCATATCATCCCATGTCTATCCCATATCATCCCATGTCCATCCCGTATCATCCCAGTCCATCCCATATCATCCCATGTCCATCCCATATCATCCCATGTCATCCCATATCATCCCATGTCCATCCCATGTCCATCCCATATCTATATCCCATGTCCATCCCATATCATCCCATGTACATCCCATATCATCCCATGTCCATCCCGTATCATCCCATGTCCATCCCATGTCCATCTCATATCATCCCATGTCCATCCATGTCCATCCCGTATCATCCCATGTCATCCCATGTCCATCCCATGTCATCCCATGTCATCCCATATCATCCCATGTCTATCCCATATCATCCCATGTCCATCCCATATCATCCCGTGTCCATCCCATATCATCCCGTGTCCATCCCATATAATCCCATATCATTTGAACAGAAATGTTCTAATAATAGAACAGCTTCTGTTATTTCCGCTCCTCCCCTAACCCTAACCCTAACCCTAACCCTAACACTGTTATTTCCGCTCCTCCCCTAACCCTAACCCTAACCCTAACACTGTTATTTCCGCTCCTCCCCTAACCTTAACCCTAACCCTAACACTGTTATTTCAGCTCCTCCCCCTAACCCTAACCTTAACCCTAACCCTAACACTGTTATTTCAGCTCCTCCCCTAACCCTAACCTTAACCCTAACCCTAACACTGTTATTTCAGCTCCTCCCCTAACCCTAACCCTAACACTGTTATTTCAGCTCCTCCCCTAACCCTAACCTTAACCCTAACCCTAACACTGTTATTTCAGCTCCTCCCCTAACCCTAACCCTAACACTGTTATTTCAGCTCCTCCCCTAACCCTAACCTTAACCCTAACCCTAACACTGTTATTTCAGCTCCTCCCCTAACCCTAACCTTAACCCTAACCCTAACCCTGTTATTTCCGCTCCTCCCCTAACCCTAACCCTAACACTGTTATTTCAGCTCCTCCCCTAACCCTAACCCTAACCCTAACACTGTTATTTCAGCTCCTCCCCTAACCCTAACCTTAACCCTAACCCTAACACTGTTATTTCAGCCCTCCCCTAACCCTAACCTAACCCTAACCCTAACACTGTTATTTCCGCTCCTCCCCTAACCCTAACCCTAACACTGTTATTTCAGCTCCTCCCCTACCCTAACCCTAACCTAACACTGTTATTTCAGCTCCTCCCCTAACACAACACTAACACTAACACTAACACTAACCTTAACCCTAACCCTAACCCTGTTATTTCCGCTCCTCCCCTAACCCTAACCCTAACACTGTTATTTCAGCCCTCCCCTAACCCTAACCTAACCCTAACCCTAACACTGTTATTTCAGCTCCTCCCCTAACCCTACACTAACCCTAACACTGTTATTTCCGCTCCTCCCCTAACCCTAACCCTAACCCTAACCTAACACTGTTATTTCAGCTCCTCCCCTAACACTAACACTAACACTAACACTAACACTAACACTAACACTAACACTCTCTATTTTATTAGATGACGGGAGTTTCATGTGATCTTCTGCAGTTCCAGAACATTGATCCAATATGACATCAGTTATTAATCACCCATTAATCTGATGCTCAACCATGAAGGACACCCATGTTCTCCTCCTCCTCCCCCCGTTCTCCTCCTCCTCCCCCCTGTTCTCCTCCTCCTCCCCCATGTTATCCTCCCCCATGTTCTCCTCCTCCTCCCCCATGTTCTCCTCCTCCTTCTCCATGTTCTGCACCTCCTCCCCCCTGTTCTCCTCCTCCTCCTCCCTGTCCTCCTCCCTGTTCTCCTCCTCCTCCCCCCTTTTCTCCTCCTCCTCCTCCTCCCTGTCCTCCTCCCCCATGTTCTCCTCCTCCTCCTCCCTGTCCTCCTCCCTGTTCTCCTCCTCCTCCTCCTCCCTGTCCTCCTCCCTGTTCTCCTCCTCCTCCCCTATGTTCTCCTCCTCCTCCTCCCTGTCCTCCTCCTCCCCCATGTTCTTCTCCTCCTCCTCCTCCTCCCTGTCCTCCCCCCTGTTCTTCTCCTCCTCCTCTCCCTGTCCTCCTCCTCCCCCCGTTCTCCTCCTCCTCCTCCTGTCCTCCCCCCTGTTCTCCTCCTCCTCCTCCCCCCTGTTCTCCTCCTCCTCCTCCTCCTCCCCGTCCTCCCCCCCCCCTGTCCTCCCCCCTGTTCTCCTCCTTCCCCCTGTCCTCCTTCCCGTTCTCCCCCCCACCCTCCAGGCGGTGCCCAGGGGCCCCTGCCGGCCCAGGATGAGGCCCTGTGCAGGATCTGCATGGATGCCGTGCTGGACTGTGTCCTCCTGGAGTGTGGCCACATGGTGACCTGCACCAGGTGTGGCCAGAGGATGAAGGAGTGTCCCATCTGCAGGCAGCATGTGGTCAGAGCCGTGCACGTCTTCAAGTCCTGATGCATCACGACCACACCACCGTACAACAAAGGTGTCCCAGGTTCGGTTCTCAGAAAGATTTCTTTAGGGAACGTTTGTATCACCAGAATTGTCTCCTCCTTTGGGAAGAGACTATATGGGAATATATATCCGATATCTGAGTGTTTCCAGGTGGGGATTTCACTGATCTCTGACACAAATGAACAGGTTTCATGTTTAAACACAGTTTACGTTTCTGAATATTAACTTCAGAAATACAATATTTTATTTTTAATATTTTTACAAATAAAAGCCATCAAGTTCATCTGCCTATAAACTGTGGCCAGTATTCCCAAAGGTTGGTTCTTCTCTGAAGGTTTCACACATGGCGCCGCTCCGCAGGACCTGGGGGGAACTTACACGCCTCAGAGTCACGGTTACACGCCCCAGAGTCACGTTACACGCCTCAGAGTCACGTTACACGCCTCGGAGTCACGTTACACGCCTCAGAGTCACGGTTACAGGCCTCAGAGTCACGTTACACGCCTCAGAGTCACGGTTACACGCCTCAGAGTCACGTTACACGCCTCAGAGTCACGTTACACGCCTCAGAGTCACGGTTACAGGCCTCAGAGTCACGTTACACGCCTCAGAGTCACGGTTACACGCCTCAGAGTCACGTTACACGCCTCAGAGTCACGTTACACGCCTCAGAGTCACGGTTACAGGCCTCAGAGTCACGTTACACGCCTCAGAGTCACGGTTACACGCCTCAGAGTCACGGTTACAGGCCTCAGAGTCACGGTTACACGCCTCAGAGTCACGTTACACGCCTCAGAGTCACGGTTACACGCCTCAGAGTCACGTTACACGCCTCAGAGTCACGTTACACGCCTCAGAGTCACGGTTACAGGCCTCAGAGTCACGTTACACGCCTCAGAGTCACGGTTACAGCCTCAGAGTCACGTTACAACACGCCTCAGAGTCACGTTACACGCCTCAGAGTCACGGTTACAGGCCTCAGAGTCACGTTACAACGCCTCAGAGTCACGTTACACGCCTCAGAGTCACGGTTACACCTCAGAGTCACGTTACACACGCCTCAGAGTCACGGTTACAGGCCTCAGAGTCACGGTTACAACGCCTCAGAGTCACGGTTACACGCCTCAGAGTCACGGTTACACGCCTCAGAGTCACGTTACACGCCTCAGAGTCACGGTTACAGGCCTCAGAGTCACGTTACACACGCTCAGAGTCACGTTACACGCCTCAGAGTCACGGTTACACGCCTCAGAGTCACGTTACACGCCTCGGAGTCACGGTTACACGCCTCGGAGTCACGGTTACACCTCAGAGTCACGTTACACGCCTCGGAGTCACGGTTACACGCCCCGGAGTCACGGTTACACGCCCCGGAGTCACGGTTACACGCCTCGGAGTCACGGTTACACGCCTCGGAGTCACGGTTACACGCCCCGGAGTCACGGTTACAGGCCTCGGAGTCACGTTACATGCCTCAAATGTGTTAGCAGGAAGTAGCGTTACTATAGTTGCTGCACCATTGATCACAAAGCAGTGCTGGTGGCTGAGATTGTGCTGGTGGCTGAGATTGCGCTGGTGCTGGTGCTGGTACTGGTGCTGGTGCTGGTACTGGTGCTGGTACTGGTGCTGGTACTGGTACTGGTACTGGAATGGATGGCTGCCAACCACTCAGTATTCCTAAAGTTGGCCTAAATGGAGACCTGCTGTTTGTATTTTGACAGTCGTTTCAGTTTTTGAATCAAAGAGCCGTTTTGGAAGGTTAAAACTGACCGTAGCCGTTATCTCTATTAGCTGTTAGCTCTGTTATAAAAGGTGCTAACACCTAGCGTACCATCACTCCTGACGAGGGAGTCTAATGATGTCTCGATCTATTGGTGCATTTACATGTATACGAGTAATGTAATAACCTATTTCTATATCTATAAATATATATATAAACATTCCATAACAAAATAAGAATGAGTGCCATGTGCATCCATATATGGACACCTATGAAATGTAAGATATATAACTTCTATTTGATTTCAGTTGTGTGACATCACGTGATTAAATTGTCCCGTGTGACCATGGGCTGCTTTGATTTCCCTCATCACTTTGTTGTTTTCCTCTTTGATCTTGGAGGAGCTGGACCCAACCGAATGGACCAACATGAGCAGGACCTGAACAAAAATGTTGTGCAGTGAAATAAAACTCTTGCTGAATATTATACGTCAGGATTTAGTGCACCAAATAAAATGATGTTTCTCAACACAGCCCTTCCATCAAATGAGCTCCCAGATCTCCGATTGCCTTGATTAAGGACCTCTAAATCAAGGAAGTGCGGCTAAAGGCCTCGACGTCTTATTGTCAGGAAACCGTTGCAGCTTTGAAATTATTATAGAATCCAGCTGTCACTTTTCCACCCAACATGCTAACTGTGCTATCAACCAGTCAACGGAAGAAAGGACAGATGCTGCTCAGTGGTTGGCAGCTAGTTAGCAGGCTCACCTTTACCCAACAGGCTGCCATCCAATAATCGAGTTATTTACATCAGACCCGTGAGCCTTTCTCTAAAGGGGAGTTCCTCAAGGAGTGCATGGAGACAGCAGCTATTTAAATTTAAAAAAATAAGAGGGTTGAGGGATAAATTGGGTTTATCACGCAGGACTGTGTTGAGCTGATGGAGGAATATTTAGCGCGCCAGCTCGGGCCATGGAATCCCTCGCTCACCAACGTTACCACAGATCCAGGAGCAGGTGAGAGAGGACAACCCTGGGCAGGAAGGCATTTTCTTATGCTGCATATTTCACCAGGAAGCGCTTTGACCACAAAGTGAAGCCAGTTATAAAACTTGATTCAAACAAGGGGACTTCAGCATCGTCCCTTTATTCAATTTCTTGAAGAAGCTGAGGCCGATCACCAAGACTCCCTAACCCCCGAACCCTAACCCTAACCCACCACTCCGATGACCGCTGGTTAAGTTTGGGGACAGGGTGTCAACGAGTGTGGGAGCTGAAACAGGAAGAAGGCTGACAATTATCCTGAGATGAATGACAGGTTGGCTTTTGATTTTCCCAGGTACGGGAGGCTGACTCCATCGCTACTTTTAAGATCAGACTTAAAACCTCCTCTTTGAAAAAGCTTATTGTTACTAATTCAGTAGTTCCAGTTACTATCATAGACAGACTGATTATCATACTTAGGGGGTCGTCTAATCATTAGGTCACATCTTAGCTATGCTGTTATAGGCCGAGGCTGCCGGGGTCCAGAACCATGATCACCTGACAGGCCTCTGTCACTCCACTGGGTCATGGTTTCCTCTCCTCCCCTCCCCTCCCCTCCCTCTCCTCTCCCCTCTCCTCTCCCTTTCCCCCCTTCCCTCTCCCCTCCCTCTCCTCTCCTTGATATGTGTCCACCAGCCAAAACGTTTGCCCACCCTGGGTTAGAATCACAGGTTAGGGTTAGGTTTAAATTAGCTTTAGGGTTAGGGTTAGACTCACAGGTTAGGATTAGGTTTAAATTAGCTTTAGGGTTAGACTCACAGGTTAGGGTTAGGGTTAAATTAGCTTTAGGGTTAGGGTTAGACTCACAGGTTAGGGTTAGGTTTAAATTAGCTTTAGGGTTAGACTCACAGGTTAGGGTTAGGGTTAAATTAGCTTTAGGGTTAGGGTTAGAATCACAGGTTAGGGTTAGGGTTAGGGTTAAATTAGCCTTAGGGTTAGGGTTAAATTAGCTTTAGGGTTAGGGTTAGACTCACAGGGTTAGGGTTAAATTAGCTTTAGGGTTAGGGTTAGACCAGGCATGGGCAAACTAAGGCCCGGGGGCCACACGCGGCCCGTTAAACGTTTTAATCCGGCCCGCCAAACTTGACAAATTAAATGAATAAACCTTGTTAATGTTATATTTTCACTGCAATTCTGGTGTTTTCCCACTAGAAAAAAGACAGTCAGGAGGAGAGTGATGGTGATATCCTGAAGGATAACAGAACTTTCAGTGCTTTAAAATAGAAATGGTTATTAATTTTTTTTAAAAGGCACATTTTATTCATTTGATTTTAAGTGTTTTAAGACTCATTCCAAAGTCAGATATTTTGTCTCTTCATTTTCATTTGAAATTAAAGCACATGTTTTCTCCATATCCCAAGATGTGTATTTTTTCTCCAATGAGGTGAGGTTACCAAAGCACTCCATCCATCCATCTGCTCCTGGTCCGGCCCCTTTGTCAAATGTTAGAACCCATTGTGGCCCACGAATCAAAATGTTTGCCCACCCCTGGGTTAGACTCACAGGTTAGGGTTAGGTTTAAATTAGCTTTAGGGTTAGGGTTAGACTCACAGGTTAGGGTTAGGGTTAAATTAGCCTTAGGGTTAGGGTTAAATTAGCTTTAGGGTTAGGGTTAGACTCACAGGTTAGGGTTAGGGTTAAATTAGCCTTAGGGTTAGGGTTAGGTTTAAATTAGGCTTAGCGTTAGGAGAAGGTTGAGGTTAGGGTTCAGGGCTTAGGGCTAGGATAGGGGAATGTACCCTGCCTCCTATATGAGACAGGTAGAGCACGGTCCTCCACCCAACAGACCTCCCATAACCAGGGTTATTGGGTGTTGACGGGCACGCTGGCGGCTCTGCCATAGCGCACCTCTGTCCAACCCGGCCACATAAATCAAAGTAAGTATAAATGTTTTAAAACTAAAAGTGCTTTCCAAAAAAATGGGAAAGGAAGAGGTTTTTTTTTTTTTTTTTAAGGTTTTGTGCTTTTTTCGAAAAGGTAAGTAAATTAAATCCAAAATTGAATAAAGGCATTTAATAACTAAAGAGTGTGGACGTTTGGACCCGGTGTGGGTCTCCTTCCGGCCAGGCACACTCAATAAGCCAAAGCCTTTGGCGGTGTGGAGTTCGGCGTTAATTGCTAATTAGGTGCAGCCTTTGCTAATTAGTTGCAGCCTTTGGCGGCAGTGGCGCTGCCCTTAAAAGGAGGCTGGGGCGCAGCTTCCGGGTGCAGCTCACCTGGTCGGCGCACCTGGCTGCCGTACGGTCGGCTCGTGCTGCCGTGTACGTGGCGGGGTCTCCTCTCTTCATCGGAGTTGGGGAGCGTCTCAGAGATCAGCTGTTCGGCCATGATCGATAACGCCACGGTGGCGCGGCGTGCGTGTTCCTCGCCCTGGGAGGTTTCTCCCTCACCTGTCGGTATGTAGTGGCTGCTCTTTTCTCCCATAGCTGGGAATTATTGGGACTATAACTGTTCCTTATGGCAGGAGGACTGTGACGACTCTGGCGCGCCCTCCTCTCGCCGTTGTTGGCCCCCTGCTGGTTTGCCACCCGCGTCCACGGCCCATCGCGCACAGCTTCATCCTTGAGCTGTGCGTTAGCGTGCGGGACAGGTATGATTGTGCGTGGCACAAGTTTTGAAGTGAGTAAATTGCGCCTCCTAGGAGGAACAGGATCCCTTTTTCTTGGCTTCATGTTGTGTTTGGGGTTGGCTTGTTTCCTTATTGTGGGTTTAATTAATATGCGTACATGTTCCACTTCCTAAGTAGTTACTGATCATCCTACCCGGTGTGGGGCGGGTTTTTATGACGAGTGTGATGGTATTTTACCAACTAGTGTTGGAGAAAATATCCAGAAATAAAATGATTCTTTGTACATTGGACTACTGTCCCACCCTCATCAGTAACAACCTTTGCTTTAACCGTTGCTCTCCAGGTGGAGTTCCTGGGGGGGTATATTATGTAGGGGGGGGGGGGGGGGGCATTTATGTAGGGAGTCATACTGAATCGAAATAAAACTTAAAACCTAATATACTGAGTCTTTGGGGTAAGCGTGAAGTAGCCTGGGCTAAGTCTGAAAACTAGTGTGAAATCTCCAGCTTTTATACACTGTGTGTGTGTGTGTGTGTGTGTCCCGGATCGGTGGTTGCTGTCGTGTCTGTGGTGGGTCTCAAGATGGGACACATGGAGGGCCTCCTCCGTTGTGTCGTCTGGTGGAGGATACTTGAGGAGAGCCAGTTTTTGCTGCAGGGCTCTCTTTGTATGCTTGTCCTTTCAGTCTTCCTTCCTGCTGTCGTTTCCTTTCAGTCTTCCTTTCCTGCTGTCGTTTGTACTGGTGATCGGTGTACTTTACCACCATGGAGTCATTATTCTGGCCATTTCAGAGGACATCGGGACATGGTCTCGAAAGAAGTCGGTCAGACCGTTTGCCATTGTGGCTCCTCCCTTCTCCAGACGAGGGAGGTGTTTCGCAGCTTCCAAGATGTCTGCTTCTGTCCAGGGCCTGTTGTCCCGTTCTCTCACCCCCCTGGTGGCCATAAGGGAAAAGGATGATCTTGGGCTCACCTCACAGGCCGTACCTGAGGCTATTGGGTGGGTAGAGGCCGAAGAGGCGTGCTCTGGGTCTGTTGGGGTGTAGGAGGCTGCGAGGGGGCAGTCGGGCTGGGTGGTGGTTTCTCTCTCCCTAACCCTGTTATCACATTCGGTTTCCCAACATTTTAACTTTTCTTCCATATCTATCATCACATAATTCTTTTGCTGATAGTTTCTTTCTGCTAATTTCATTCTTTAAATTGTCCCTCAGGGTGAACAATTGTCGCCCACTTAATGATCTTCCCTCTGAAAACCCATACTGTTCACACTGGAGACAGTCGGTCCCCAGCGCCACGTTCGACTCCTACCTTACTCTGCATTTCACAAGGATTACTTTGTTCAACAACCTGGTCTTGCCTCTTCTTGCTCACAGGATTTACACTTTGATACCTGATCTTGCCTCAATGATCTCACAGGATTTTCATATTTAAGCTGTTCAGCGGCACTCACCGGTTAGCAGAGTAAGGTTGGCGTCTATCCTACAGTTATTCGTTCCAAATATTAGGATAAATATGTCTTACCAATTTAATTTCAGCTGTGGAATTTGAGGAATCCTGTGACCGTCGATCGGGACCGACTGGGTCCTCAAGTTGCGGGGTTTGAGGATGAATCGCCTTTGGATTCAGGTGGCCAGCCCCTCGGTCGGGTCCCGACGGACGTACCCAGGATCCCACTTCTGACACAAAGTTTGTCGTGGCATTTTTAGCCGTTTGGAGAAAACAATAATCTAAGTTACTCCATAGGAGATGGTTTATTCCAGTCGGTCAGGATACACACACGGCATGCAGAGAGATCTCTACTAGATGTACAGTGCTGATCTTATACAGTCAAAGGCCCGCCTCTGAGGCACAGACACAGGATGTCTTCACAGTAGGTGCACGCTGCATGCGCCGCAGGAGTTTGGTGCCTTCACAGCAGGTGTTCCGGCTGACGCAAGAAGTTGAATGACTGAGAATGCCCCCCCCCCCAGTTGTTTGACATTCGTCTTTGAACCTCAGCGCGTAAATGAGGAACCAAACGGACTTCATCTGCTCTCCTAATTTACATTTCAACCCTTCCTTCTGCACTCAATTTACATTTTACAATCACATTCCATTTCATCACATGGTGTTGGCTGAATAAAATCTAGAAACTGTAATGGATGATTTGGTAATGGTGTAGTGCCTGCAGGGGCCTTAAGGCTGTGTGAAATCCTATAGGTTAATGTTCATGTACCATCCCTCCTGTTGAGACATGGCATAGCTAACCAATGCTGCCCATTTATGCATATTCTGGGGAAGGATTGGTTTGTTGCCTATGGTTAATAGTCCTTTATCATCCAGTTTGGCTCCTCGCTTCTTCCACATGGCCTTCTTTTTCTGGAGCACTTTGTTGCTGCTTTTAAAATGTAGTTTTCCACAGATTCTAAGGTAAATGATTCCTCATTAAGAAGTGTTATTTGCTGCAGCTTTGTCATCAAAGGCATTGCCTTGTGAGACTGCATCTGTGTTAGTATGTGCAGTGCATTTACATACAGCTATTACGTGGCTGCTGTACTGCAGCCAATTTTTATTTTTTAAACACTAGAAGTCCCAGAGAGGGGGCCATTTGGCGTTTACCTAAAAAACCCACGAGGGCCAATTGGCCCCAAGTCCCCCCTGTAGACACTCATTTTGTTATGGAAATGTGGCTGTTAGTGGCACACGGCCGGAGCCACTTGAACCTGTGTGGGAGAGGGGACATACCTTACAGCTCAAGAGGTTCTTTTGAGAGCAAGCTTTAGTTGTGAGATGGATAAATACCTCAGTGAACATAGCCATAAAGACTTAAACTGGACTATGAGCTGTATGCAGTGGAAAGGATCAACAGGAAGGAAGGGATCAACACACTGACATTTATTGTTAAAAAAAACAAAACATATTTACAAAGAATGAAAAAGCAACTTTTTCCCAGTTTTGGTGTGGAGGGTTGTTGCAGAAGTAATTGTTTTTGGGCCTTTTTCATACCCACGTGGGTTTGAGCCAACTCTCTTGCAAGCTCCAGCAGGAAATCCACCCGTCTCTCCTGCCTCCCGGTGCATAACTGATAGAGCACGTGTGCATTCAGTGCTGCCATATCTATCATGTTATAGAACACTGCTACTGGCCAGCGCCGTGTTCCTGCGCGGACAGTGTACTCTCGCACCATCTGGTCCATGACATCGACGCCGCACTTTGTTGTGTTGTAGAGTGTGATGGTGTTTGGCTTCTTTTTGGCGGTATCCTGTGTCTGAATCATGCTGTGCATGCTGCTGAGAACATATACAGTCTTCTTCCGCTTGGGTGCATACACCGTCAGTGTGGCACCAGTGGATGAAAATACTTGGGTGGTAAATTCATTGCGGTGCATCTGTCTAGTTGACAGTGGAATTTCTTGGCGAATCTTGTTGACTGTGCCGAGGATGGTTGTATTCCGGCTAAGTAGTCGTTTTGCAAGTGACAGTGATGTAAAGAAATTGTCCGTGGTAACATTTCTGCCCTCGTCCAGGAATGGTTCCATCAGCCTCATGACTACACTCTCTCCCCACAAGGCCGAGTGGGGTCCTTGCCAAGATATGGGAGGATATTGCAGACGTATTTGGTTTAAGTCACACGCCACCCAAAACTTGATCCCAAACTTGTCTGGTTTAGATGCAATGTACTGTAGGAAACAGCAGCGAGTCTTGGACGGGAAAAGTTGTTCGTCGATGGTGATGTGTCGACCAGGGATGTAGGATGTGATGCAGTTGGTGACAAACAATCCCCATATGTTCGAAATGGCAGCAAACTTATCGGTCTGTGCTCGCTCGCTACGGGTGTCTGTCATCAAAGCGCAGGTGATGCATGATGTTTTGGAAACGCCCTCGGGACATGGTTTCGATGATCTGTGGGCTTCCCAGGTTTTTTGACCAGCAGTCACGCAGTGATGGCACCCTGAAGATTGCCTGCATGATGGTGATGGAAATAAATGCCATTAGTTCAGAGAGGCCCATGAACCAATCCACATGCTCCATTTGCTTTGCATGTTGAACTGTACAGTCTCAAATGATACCAAGCATGTCCAGAGTGACGAAACACAGGAAGCTCTGAAGACGACTTGTGATTGACCTCCTGGCCTCAGCTGTTGGCTCTTCATCTGCGTTGTATGGCAATGAAATGTGGACCCGTTCCCACCTGTTCTTCATGCCATACTGTGCCGTCTTTCGCAGTCTGTCACATCAGTCCCCAGCCGAGCTCTCTTTTTTGGTTGGGGAGCAGTCTCCTCATCTGTAGTGTGGGGGGGGGGGGGGAAATGGAATTATGAGCAATGGGAAAGTCAAATGATATCACAAATGCAAGCATAGAAGCTAATAATAATCCCAGAACATCTCAAATAGGCTGGCTAAGGTGCAGACACCTCAGGAGAAGTGGAATCAAACAAAACTGACGGCAGTCCGCACTCAGAAACAAAATGGAGGCTCTATTCACATGGTGCTATATTTTCCAACTTCACTGAAATGAAACGTAAAATAGGAAATAATATGAAATGATCTTACCTGAAGACAACTGAGACCACTCTGAGTCTGAAGGTTGATGTCTTTTCCATCCGAGTCGCAAGGGGTTGCTCCACCCAGGATCATTTCCAATGCCTGTTGAATGTTGATTCTCTGCATCTTCGTTCCTTGGAGAGGAGCTTCTTTCACCACAAAATTCTTGAGGGAACTGAAGCGATGGTCCATGTGCACTGAGGTATTTATCCATCAAACAATTGTCTGGTTGCAGTCTGAGTCATTATGGTCACATGGGACATTCACAGGTTCACATTTTAGAATAGAATGTGTTTTTATTCCTCATTCTCACCTTCACACACAAGTAAGGTGTGACCTCACCCCACACTGCCACTAACAGCCTCATTACCATAACAAAATGAGTGATTAGTGTATTCGGGAAAAGTGGTCGGGCCAAATGGCCCCATGTGGGTCTTCTACGTAGACAGAAAAATGCTGGGACTTCTAGTGTAAACGGTTCTGCATGCATGACCAGTTTGAGGTGCGTCGCTGGATGAGTCAGCAACCACGCTTTAAGGGGAATATGCCACACCTGGAACTGATCATTAAAATCAACCTCAGGCTGCTCCAGTGTTTTGGGTCACATCCCAAGTCTTGCCATCTTAAGTGGTTTAGCAATAAAACATGTGGTACAGAACCTGATAGCGCTGCTGCTTCGGCGGAAAGGCTTCCTGCCGTGCAGACGGCTGTCTGACCACACACATAGATGCATAATTACAATCATTTGTGGATCTTTAGGTTTAACAAACTGCTCTGCATGGCTTAATGTGCCTTGTGAGTCTGATTTACAGATTTCACCTATGCCCTCCACATGCATGTTTACATGCAGGTCAGCTTGATTGTGGAGCTGGGCTTCAGGCTGTAAGTATGACAGAGCTTTACCATATATCATAGTAACTGGGTCAGAAAATGGAGGGGGCTGCTTTTCAGGAATGTCAAGTGACCAAAATTTACTGCACTTCTCTCCTCCTTACCCACAAATCAACCATTCTATCTACAGACCACATCCCTTCGGCTGTGGTACGAATCATCAACTGGAGCTGAGCGATAAGATCTCTTCCTAATAGATTTATGGGACATGTGGTGGAGATCACAAAAGGGGCTTTAAGTGTGATTCCACTCACAGGGTCACAAACATCTACAGGAACTGACATTCTTTAGTTAAGAGACCATTTGCTGATCTCAATCTGTGTAGAGGTTGGCTTCAGGGCTATTGGATCTCTAATTACTGATTTACCTGCACCTGTATCTACTAAGAATGTTAAAGAATTGCCTAACACGGTCAGTTGTATTTCTGGTTTGCCTCCAGCAAACAGGAAGATGGTTTCTAAGTCATCTCTTTCAAATTGGTCAAATTTTGTGCTCTGATTTAATTTGTGACATCTTTTTCCAGTTCTAGTCATTGCTGGGGTGGATTAGAACCTTGCTGCTGTCTATTGTATCTCTGGTCATGTTTCTTTCTGCAGTCACGTTCCCAGTGTCCATAATTTTTAGGGTTGGTGACACTGATCATTTTCACGGGAATTGCCTCGCCCGTGCCCTCAGCTTGGGATGTTGTTGTTTTTCCTCTATATCTAATTGCTTTAATAAACTTACGCTTTTCTGAAGTCAGAATGCCTGTGCCAATGAGTTGATGTAGAGTTGCCGCAACAAAGTCGAATGATGAGTCGGGGTCAGCTGGTTCACGGTCCAATGATTTATTGATGATTCACGATTCACCATGCATGAGAAGTAGCCCGGGGCTAAGTCTGGAAAACTAGTGAGAAATCTCCAGCTTTTATACAGTTTGGAGCCTGGGTTTACTCCTCCCCGGGCTCCTCCTTCTCATTATGCAATTTTTTCATTCTTATCAGAGGCTAAAAGTGCTTTTCCATATTTTAAAATGGGCAATCTCTTGCTTACATGGACAACCTCTTGTCCTTGTACCACGCCTCTGAAACCCCCTGTGTCATCAACATTTTTAGGCCTTTAACATTTTTCTGCCCAGTAAGCATAATAGAAAACTTTTACAATCGTACAGGGGTTGATCAAAATTGATTAGGCACTTAGTCTGGATAATCATTGATCGGACACCAATCAGATGATCTCTTGACCTGCCTGACCATGCTTACACAGGCTTTTAGAAACCTTTACTACAGGGACAGGGTTGGCATTGAAAACATGCCTGGGAATTCGTTCTTACTCTTTTGGCATTGTCTTTCAGCATGTTCATAGCGGTTTAGGGTACAGGTTCCAAAATCAACTGTCTCTCTACCCAGGTTTTCATCTGATTTTGATCCCCCATGTATAGCTTGCTTTAACTGCTGTTGGTAGGGACCTTCTGATTCTTCCGCATATGTAATTCCACTATTTTTCCAGAACACATTTTTCATTCTCATACTATAGTCTTCAAAACTTTTGTCAGTCTTGTCTCGTGGCCGTAATGGCGCTGTAGTCAGCTCGTCTGTTAAAAGTAGTTCGCATGCGCTCGTACAGTCTGTCATTTAGTTCTCAATCAAACTTAGTCATCCACAGTTGGTGGTGTAAACATGAATCTGGATATTTGTCTTCCATGTGTTTACATGATGCTGGGATTTCAAATTCACCTTTTGTGGAATGTTGGTTGCCCATGTGTGCCCCTTATTCAGATTCAGGTCCTTTATTGTCCCACACGGGAAATTTACAGTGCAAGAGCACGTAGAGGGGAAAAATAAGAAAATGGAATAGAATTTGGAATATACAAAGAGGATGTATATTTACAATAATCCAGATAAATGGATACTTGGCCCCTGTATATCTGAATACAATATACAAATCTGAATATGTAATATTCCGATTGTGTTAGCAGGCGTTATGTTTATTGTGTGGTCTGACAGCAGCCGGCAGAAAGATCTGCAATACCTCTCCTTCACCCAGCGAGGGTGTAGCAGCAGCTCCCTGAAGGAGCTGCCCAGTGCTGTCAGGGTGTCCTGTAGGGGGGGACGTGTTTAACATGGATGATGAGTCCCAGTGCTGGCAAGATTGTGAGAGAGCCCACTCCCTTGACCGAAAAGCAACCCCACACATGAATGGTCTCAGGATGCTTCACTGTTGGCATGAGACAAGACCGATGGTAGCGCTCACCTCGTCTTCTCCGAACAAGCCTTCTTCCAGATGCCCCAAACAATCGGAAAGGGGATTCATCAGAGAAAATGACTTTACCCCAGTCCTCAGCAGTCCAGTCCTTGTAACTTCTGCAGAATATCAGTCTGTCCCTGATGTTTTTGCTGGAGAGAAGTGGCTTCTTTGCTGCCCTCCTTGACACCAGGCCTTCCTCCAAAAGTCTTCGCCTTACTGTGCGTGCAGATGCACTCACACCTGCCTGCTGCCATTTCTGAGCAAGCTCTGTACTGGTGGTGGCCCGATCCCGTAGCTGAAACAACTTCAGGAGACGGTCCTGCCGCTTGCTGGACTTTCTTGGGCGCCCTGGAGCCTGTTTGGCATCAATTGAACCTTCTTGATAATCCTATAGACGGTTGACTGAGGTGCAATCTTACTCGCTGCAATAAACTTCCCCGTTAGGCCCTTTTTGTGCAATGCAATGATGGCTGCACATGTTTCCTTGCTGGTAACCATGACTAACAGATGAGGAACAAGTGTCAAGTCACTCAATCCTGAGATTGATCTCCAGCCTTGTCCTCATGAATACCCACACCTGTGTTAATGTGTGTGACACCTGTGTTTCATTGAAATTCTGTTAGCTGGTCCTTTTGTGGCAGGGCTGAAATGCAGTGGAAATGTGGTTTTAGTGATAAAGTTCATTTTCAAGGCAAATGGGGACTATGCAAATAATTGCAGTGGAGTGGATCACTCCTCATAACATTCTGGAGTATATACAAATTTCCATTATTAAAAATTGAAACTGCAGACTTTGTATAAATAGTTGTCACTCAAAACTTTTGGCCATGACTGTACAGATGATAGAGTGCATGAGTGCACAGGACAGGTTTAAACAGTAGCTATGTTGGTTACTAAGCTAGTGAGTTGTTTAAACTGCTGTAGTGAGGTGTGTAAGGGTCAGCAGGAGTTCAACAGGGACACCGCTCTGGGGAAGAAGCTGTTCCTCAGTCTACTGGTCTGAGTCCTGAGGGTTCTGTAGCGCCTCCCGGAGGGCAGGAGGGAAAATAATCTGTGGGCGGGTGGGAGGAGTCCTTGAGTATGCTGTGTGCTCGATGCAGGCAGCGCTTCCTCTGGACATCTCCGATGGCAGGGAGTGTAGTCCTTGTGATGCGTTGGGCAGTTTTCACCACCCTCTGCAAGGCCTTGTGCTCAGCGGTAGTGCAGCTTCCATACCAGACTGACACACAGTTGGTCAGGATGCTTTCTATCGCACAGCGATAGAAGTTCACCAGGACAGCTGAGGATAGCTGGTTCATTATATGTCCTCAGGAAGAAGAGGCGCTGGTGAGCCTTCTTGATGATGCTGGAGGTGTTTGTGGTCCAGGACAGGTCCTCTGAGATGTGGGTCCCCAGGAACTTGAAGCTGGAGACACGCTCGACGGCCATCCCGTTGATGTGGATGGGGTCCTGTGTGCCTCCTCTTGCCTTCCTGAAGTCCACGATGAGCTCCTTGGTCTTGCTGGTGTTGAGGACCAAGTTATTGTTACCATGTGGTCAGGCGCTCTACCTCCTCTCTGTAGGCTGTCTCGTCGTCGTCGTTGCTGATGAGACCGATCACTGTTGTGTCGTCTGCAAACTTGATGATGGAGTTGGATCCATGTACAGGTCTGCAGTCGTAGGTGAATAGAGAGTAGAGGAACGGGCTCAGCACACAGCCTTGTGGCACACTGGTGCTGAGTGTGATGGTGGTGGAGCAGCTGTGACCTGACTTAACATGCTGTGGTCTGTCGGTCAGGAAGTCCAGAGTCCAGTTGCAGAGGGAGGGGTTGATGCCCAGGTCTCCAAGTTTGGTGATCAGCTTGGAGGGGACGACGGTGTTGAAAGCTGAGCTGAAGTCAGCAAACAGCAATCGTGCGTAAGTGTTCGTGTTGTCCAGGTGTGTGAGCACAGAGTGCAGTGCTATGGAGACTGCATCATCTATGCTCCTGTTGCTGCGGTAGGCAAACTGGTGTGGATCGAGTGGTTGGGAGGCAGTCCTTCAGGTGAGCCAGGACCAGCCGCTCGAAGCACTTCATAATGATGGGGGTGAGTGCCACCGGGCGGTAGTCATTGAGGCAGGCTGGTCTGGAATGCTTCAGAACTGGGACGATAGTTGTGGCCTTGAAGCAAGACGGGACCACTACGTGGGCGGGGGACAGATTGAAGATGTCCGTAAAAATCCCGGCGAGCTGTTCTGCACACGTCCAGGGATGCCATCAGGACCAGCAGCCTTGCGTGGATTGATCCGGCTGAGGGCTGTGTAGACGGCAGTAGATGATAGTGTGATGGGTTGGTGGTCTGCTGGGAGAGGGGTCCTAGTGGCAGTGTCCTTGTTGTCCTTTTCGAAGCGAGCATAGAAGGTATTAAGCTCGTTCAGGAAGGTGGTGTCCATGACTGTGGGGCTGGAGTTGTTGGGTTTGTAGTCGGTGATGGCCTGGATGCCTTGCCACATACACCTGGGGTCAGAGCTGGAAAAGTGACCCTCAATCTTGCGTTTGTAGGTGTGCTTGGCCTTTTTGATGCCCCTCCTCAGGTTAGTCCTGGCTGTGCTGTAGGCCTGGGCTTCTCCTGATCTGAAGGCAGTGTTGCGCGCCTTCAGCAGGAGCCGCACCTCCTTGTTCATCCATGGCTTCTGATTGGGGTATGTGGTGATCCGCTTCGTGGTGGTTATGCTGTCGGTGGTGGTGATGTGGTCCAGAACAGTGCGGTGAAATTGTCAATGTCGTGTGTGTGTGTGTGAGCCACGGCTGCCCTGAGGCGTAAACATACTCCAGTCCGTGTGTTGAAACCTGTCCTGGAGTACGGAGTCTGCTCCCGCCGGCCACACCTTGATGGTCTTCATCGATGGCCTGACGTGGTTGATGAGGGGTGAATACTTGGGGGTGAGGAACAAAGGTGGTCTGATTGTCCTAGGTGGGGGAGGGGTGTTGCCATATAGGCACCAGCCATGTTTGTAGACATGGTCCAGAGTTTTGTTTCCTCTTGTATTGCAGGAAACATGTTGGTGGAATTTTGGAAGCACAGTTTAAGTTTGAATGATTGAAGTCACCCGCAACAATAAATGCAGCCTCCGGGTGGGCGGACTGTTGTTGGCTAATAGCCGCATGAAGTTCATTCATCGCAAGAGTGGCATTAGCATCCGGGGGAATGTAAGCTGCTGTTATGACGGATGTGAATTCCCAAGGCAGATAAAACAGTCTACATTTAACTATTAAACTCCACGTTGGCTGAGCAGTGTCTCCTCAGAGTAACGGAGTCGGTGCACCAGGTCTTGTTGATGTAGATGCATAACCCCCCACCTCTGGTCTTACCGGAGTCGTCAGCTGTCCTGTCTGCCCGATGTGTGGAGCGCCCGGTTAGCCCGATGGCTGTGTCCGGTATGCCACTGTTTAGCCAAGTTTCCGTGAGAATCATGGCATTGCAGTCCGAGAGTCTCACTGGTTGAGTCGGAGACATAATTCATCCATTTTGTTTACCAAAGACAGTACGTTGGCGAGGAAAACGCTGGGAAGAGAGCCGATGCGGTGTTAGCCTTAGCTTAGCTCTTAGCCCTCCGCGCTTCCCCCTCTGTTTACGATCTCGACGCCGCCTGCGAGCACTTCCCCGCCCGGCCGGGTAAAGTGCGTAGCCTCCGGCGTCCTGGAGATCTCGGATGAGTTGCAGATCGGTGATAAAAGTTTCCTGGCATTGCGATCTAATATCCAGAAGTTGTTCACGGGTGTAGGATGTGAACCCGAGGCTGTTCTGTATGAACAGACTAGCGAAGAGCAGGTAAATCACTGCAATTTTGCAGAAACTGGAGAGACGCCGGGCCTCGCGATGTGCTCGCGCCGCCATCTTGATGGGCTGTATACCTGTGAGCTCAACAGACTCTGGTTCAATTTGCACCTGTACTACAAGATATTGTCCTGTTATACTAATCAAAACGCGTGATACTAGTATACGGAGCAATGTGATGATGTAGCGGACCACCAGCACTATTCCTCCCAGCGCCATCCCAGCCATTTTTAAATACTTTAGCCATCCTAACTTTCCCATCCAATCCCAGAAATTCTTAACTTGGGAGTTCCAATTGGAATTTCTTACATGCTCGTCACGTACCCTTCTCATTTCGTTCAGAACTCCTGTCAAACTGCCGTTGACACCTGTGTGCATTGGTATCGGAGTGCAACATTCTTCCCCAATTTCATCACATATTCCCTGATCTCCTGCCATATGTGATTCTATCACAAATCTATTTTGCAACGCCATCATTGACGTGGCGTGCAATTGCTCCCGTACTAATGTCATTCCTTTTTATAGTATAATTCGTGAACCTCTGATTGTACCACAAATAATTTATCCAACGACTGTTTCGAGCTATATACTGAGCATTTGCAATTGAGCCATAAATTGGAATAGACCCTGCTCCTCGTCCTGGCTTTTATCCATGTGGAGCCTATGGCTACTTGATCTTCTGGTACACCAAATGGGACCTGATCCCATGTGATATAAATTTCATTTGTTGCTTTCCAGTCCCATTCCCAATTTTCAATAGAGTCCTCGGTATTTCTCTTGTTTCTAGGAGATGCCTGATTTTGTTGCACCCTTTGCGTAATTAATGACAGTTGTCCCGTTAACATTAATGGGGCGCATATCCCTTCCCAATTTGGAGGTAGAGTTGGCATCATGGTGTCATTACCTTCACAAGTCCAGAAGACATCTCCCAATGGCCTCGTTCCATCTTTCAAGTCTTTCAAACAAACTGTATCGAGCTATGTGGGATGAATTTTGTTCATAGATTACTGCTCCCCCATTTGGTACTATCTGTTCACATTGAACTTGGGCCTTTGGGCCGGTCTTACAGTTTGATGGTTGCTGTGGTGTTCCCGTCGGCTAGTTCCGGGTACCAGTCGATTCTGCTGCATCTCACCAGTTCTCCCGCATCCGACAATTTCAGTGATTCTCTATGGACAACTTCTTCCACCTCCTTCCCTCGTGCTATGCAGAAAGGGAAGATAATGTTAGCCGGTTTGTGCACCACTGGGGGTAGTGCTCTTACTACATCATAATCGTCGTCTGACAGCAACGTGGGGCAGACTTTTCTATCATCACCACACCCCGGTAATGGCGGTAAGCCTCCTGCTATGTGCATCGCACAGAGGGCAAAACATTTAGTAATGTCCAGGCATCCCCCTAGTTCGCTTCCTGGATTCGTGGTAGTTTTTTAGCGTTGTAGCAGGCAATACAATCTTGTTTGTTTTCCTTTTTTAGCTTCAAACATTGATTTTGCCGAGTACATTATCCACTGTTGGAACATGTTTGTGTCCCAATGTGATGTTCTTAATTTATCTAGATCCCTTTTCCGTATTGAATTTAGCAATTTTACTTTACTTTCGGCTTCCTTCCCTGTCATGCTTTGTCCTGTTTGGTCATTCTGACATCCTGACTTCGTGCATCTTACCTGAATGATCACCGTCCCTTCCCCACAACAGTCCGCGCTCTGGGGATATCCCAGCCAATGCTTACCCATTGACTCGGTTCCCAGTATTTCTGTTAGTACAAAATCATAAGTATCTGCTTTGACATGCATTATACGTTTGATTTCTCCATTATTTCTATCTACTATCCCTCTGAGTTGCTAGCGTAATCATTGCCAAGGCACACGCATCTAGTGTTGGCGTGTGCTGTGTGTTCGTGTTCAAGTTGACACCAAAACTTCCCCCGTTGTTAATCCGACAAGGGTTAACATCAGCATGCAACTAATCGAGATCAGAGGGAGGTTCGTCCTCCCCGGATTGAGACCAGTTCGGCGGCAGCGGATAAGTGAATTGCTGTAAGCCTGATGTGCCCAGTGTGTCGTCTGGCTGCTCATCACTATCAGACCCGTGGTACAGATGGTCAGCGTCAGAAGTTGGTGAGCCGTCCGCAGGCTGTATCGTGCCTGCTGCGTCACCCGCAGCAGCAGCAGCAGGAGGCTCATCAGACCCAGTAGACAAAGCGGGAGAATTGGGATACTCCGAGCCCGTGGATGTTGAACGTTGTGTCCGGCAGGCCGCCAACCGAGCAGATCTCCTTTCCCCATGTGGGGAGCGTGACCGTGAGCTTGTAGGGGAGCGTGACTGTGTGCTCGTAGAGGAGGAAGAGGTAGAGGATGTCGGACTAGTAGCCAGAGGGTGACTATACGTCTCCCTGTCAGCATGCTCAGACTCTGACTGGCCTGGATAGTGTCCAGGAGGGTCGGGAGGTCTGTGGCAGGTACAGTGGTTCTTATGGAACCAGAAGGGCTTACCTTCAACTTTTAGGGCAGTGGGGGTAGTGAGCACAACCTTAAAGGGTCCTTCCCTACGGGGTTTGTTCCACTGTCGCCTAAACACTCGTATGAATACATAGTCTCCCACTTGAACGTCTCGAATGTCAGCGGGGATGTGCGTCTCGTCCTTGCTGTGGGCTTCTTTTACCTGTTGAAACACAAGTCCGTGGATTTGAGTCAATGCACGGAGATAGTCACCCAGTTCTCGCTCCAGTTGTGCAATGGCCGGTCCCTCTACAGGACCTCTGGTTTGCAGGAGAAGCATGGGGCGACCTGTAAGCATCTCATGAGGTGTTGGATGGGTTAGTCGGTTAGTCTGAGAACGCATTGCCATTAACGCAATGGGTAGGGCATCTACCCATGTCAGTTTTCCATTACTGTCAGCCATGATCTTAGCTATTAGTCTTCAAGACGCCGTTGGCCCGTTCAACCGACCCCTGAGACTGGATCATAAACACATCCATACTTCTGTTTGATCCCCAAGACCTTGAACATTTCCTGTATGACTTGTGAAACAAAATGTGGACCATTATCAGATGACATAGTATCAGGCATCCCAAACCTGGGAAACACTGCCTTGCACAGAAATTTTGCTGCGGCCTTGTGGTCTGCCTTAGAAGTAGGGCATGCCTCAATCCATCTACTAAACCTGCAAACAACAACAAGCATGTATCTTTTCCCTTGCACACGATCAATCATGTCCACATAATCCATGACCAGATGACGGAAAGGACCATCTGGCATGGGAATGTGAGCCAAGGGCTGAGTGAACATCTTCCTTATGTTGTACTTTGGACAATGGGGACACAAAGCAAGCTCCCTGTCGACCATGGGAGTCATGTATGGGGACCACCAAACTGCCTGTAGTTTCCTGATCACCTGAGCCCTAGAACAATGATCAGGTTCTGTTGTCCTCATGTTCTGTGTTCACCAGTTGTCGTCGGGGTCAAAATGACCCGTCTTCACTCAATATAAGCAGCTTATTAATTTTAAACACCAAATTTCATCTTGCTTGAAGAAACAACTTGTCATTCACCACAAAATGTGTTAATACCTGAGTTTTCCCTCTTCACTTGTATTTCTATAGCTTAAGAAAAGGAAAAAATGTGCAAAAAGGAGTTTTGAATGCATTTTTAATCATCCCAATGACTCAGTTTCTGTCTCAGTGAACAATTTAAGACAATGTACAAAAATATGAAAAATAACATAACCCATTCAATTATTTAGCACATGTAGGGCAGTATGGAAGTGCACAGCTTCTGCAGATATATTTCTTACACTTGCAGCACACAGTATATGTTTTACAGTCCTTCTTTTGAGGGCAAAACTGACATCTCTTCCTCTTACTTGGCCCAGCTGGGGAAGTGGCTGTGGTAGCTGGATCCTCAGGTTGATCAGGAGCTCCTGCACTCTGAATAGCTTTTACAACTGCTGCTGAGGCTTCTGTGCGGGGGACATGCTTCCTTCTTTCAATGAGTGGAGTTACAAGTGCCTTTCCTAGCTGCTCCAGGAACAACCTCCTCTTGTTATACTTACGAGACATCCAGTTTGGGTTGGTCTCGCTCCAAATCACGAAGGCATTGTAGGAGGAAACATCAATGATGTTGTGGAAGATGACCAGGGGCCAGCGGGCAGTCATCCTTCTGCAGCTGTATGTTCCAATCACCTTATCTAGGTTGTCCACACCTCCTTTGTTGCGGTTGTAGTCCAGGATGATGACTGGCTTCCTGTCCCCACGATCGCTAATGTCACTGTCTCTGTGCAGTGTGCTCAGAACTACATTCTTGTTTTTCTTTGGGAGGTAGGAAACTAGAGTGGTGGTGGGCGTGAAGGCAAACTTTGATGAGAGGACCGCTCTCTTTTGATGCAAGCAGTGCAGGTGGGAGCTCAGGCTTGTTCTTTCGAACTGTACCAACCATGGTGATCTTCCTCTTCAGGAGCTGCTGTCAGAGTTCATAAGAGGTGAAGAAATTATCACATGTCACATTGTGAACCCTCAGTCCCTCTGTCACATCAAGCACAACTCGCATTCCCTGGTTCTTCTCTGGGCATCCACTGGTCGGCTTCCCGGTATAGACTTGCATTTTCCAAGCATAGCTTGATTTGGCATCACAAGCCACCCATGACTTGATCCCATATTTTGCTGGCTTGCTGGGCATATACTGCCGGAAAGGACAACGACCTTTGGACAGAAGACATTATCAGTGATCAGTGTCACAGAAAACAGTCAAAGAAATCAATAGTAAAAATCACTTTTATTAGAAATATGAAAATGGTTTACCTCTAAATGGAACCAGTTGCTCATCCACTGTTACGTCAGGCCCTGGATTGTAGAGATAGGGCAGCCGCTCCACCCACTTGTCCCAGACATCTCTTATGGCTGCAAGTTTGTCTGTCACACGTCTTGCTGGTCTTGACTCACGGTCATCAAATCGTAGCAGTCTTGAGTAGGTGTGAAAGAGTTTGAGTGGCATTGTGGCTTGGAAAATTGGTCTTCCACTCTCTGCGTCCCATAGACTAGCTGCAGCCTCACCTCGGGACCTGTATACACCTGCTAAGATTAGCAGCCCTAAGTAGGCCTGCAGGTCAGTCTCATCCATCTTTTTCCAGCTGTCTCCATATTTGCGAAAACCCTGCAGATTTGTCATCTCCAGGATTATTTTTTCTATTGCTGGTGTGATTAAAAAGGTAGAATGAAGAGACAATGTCCCGGGCATGAGAGACAGCATACCTTGTGGGTCCTGGGGTCATCTTTATGACGTTTTCTTCTGCATGCCTGCCGTGTTGGTCATATTCTGTTGAGGACCATGTTATTTTGCCATTTTTTGAAAGGAAAGTCTCTTTCAGCTTCAGGGTTTTCTTCCTCTGAAGACAATTCATCATGCTCTGGATTGTATTCCTCCCATCTTCTTCTGATAAATCCTCCACTTCCTCTTCTGAATCAGAGCTGTCTTGTTGGACATCTGTAAAAATCAGCTCTAGAGCCTCTTCAGCCTTGTAACGTGCACTCATGGTCGTAGCAGAGAGAGAACTCGGGGTCCTGTCATCTGCAGCACCTTTATATTCTCTCTGCAGTCTGCGAGAACGCCACCTCTTGTGGTGTTTACATCTGCTACTGTCTTCACTTTTACTACTATTTGATCTGAGACTGATCAAAAGCACAGCAGTCTGCGGGAACGCCACCTCTCTTGTGGTGTTGGCACAGCAGGTATCACCTGTGGAGTAGGATGTGGAGACATTACGGGTGTGACTATGGGTGCTTGCATCACCCTCTCCACTGTGGGTCCTTTCTCTGGCTCTGGGTCAGCTGCCCTCACTGGAGCTTGGGACTTGGGTTTTTCTCGGTCTTTCTTCTGCTTTGCCAGTTCCCCTGTTTGCAGTTGAGTCAGTTTGTTGGCCAGCATCCTGTTCTGGTCTTCAAGGGCCTGCTTCTCGGCCCTGTAAGCATTGACATAGTGAATTATATGCTCCGAAGACGTGCCAGGGCATTTTCATCAGCCCTACCACGCCATTTAGCTTGTCTTGTACTTTTGGCATAGCATTCTTTATGTACATCATAAACAAGGCCTTTGTTTCTGTGTGGTCCCACTCACTCCCAGTCTCGGTTTTCCACATTTTCTGATAATTATGCAGAAATTGTGAAGGGTTGTCGTCTTTCAAAAATTATTTTTCTAACTTGGTGGGGTCCATGCGTGAGGGGTCTCGCTCTCGCTCTCTCTCTCTCGCTCTCTCGGCCGTCCGTACTCTGGTTCGCATACGGTCGAAGGGCACCTCATCGTGTGCACGTGATTCTGTCATACCTCTGTATCCGGCTGCCCTGAAGATCTCTGCAGCGGCTGTTTGTCCTGCTGTTTTTATCAGCAGCGCTTTGATGTCGCCACCTGCCAGGTTGATCCCTCCAGTGATTTTCTCGATCCCCTTGTCAGCTCCCTCCGCCAGGGGGGTCAATTTTCCTGCAAGTGTTATCATGTCCATGAAAGACCACGGCACATACCGATTATCACCTTGGGCTCCTTTGGCCACCAGCGGGGACATTTTGTGGCACACTTCGCCTGATGTACCCTCTTGAGGCCGGTCCTTCATTTGTCATCGTAGAGTCATCTTATCACCTGCTTCCTTCTTTTCCATCTGTAGTTGCAAATCAAAGGTTTGTGCTGACTTGGCTTTGGGGCGGTTCGCTGCTGGAGTCGGGTCTGAATCTGGCCAGACCCTCGGAATCTTCTCCTGACTGGTCTGTCATTTTGGTCGTTGTCCTCCTTCAGATGAATTTTCTGGCTTGTTTTTCTCTTCCTGATCTCTTGTGTTCTTCTGTTGTGATGTCTCGGCTTCTAATTCTGCACTGTGTGTTATTGGTCTTTTGAACCGTTCTTCCTCTTTCCTTGCTCTCTCCTTTCTCTGGCTTTCCCTTATGTTTTCAGTTTTACTCCTGTGGGTGGCTTTCCTATATTTTACCACCTCTTTGTGTGGTTGAGGTGCATGCATCTTTCTGGCTGTTCCCTTGTCTCTTCCTCATCCTCATTCATTATGACTCTTACCCTTCCTGTGATCCTTCCCTCTACCCTATCTTCATCCCTTACTACAAACTGTCCTGCCCTATCTGGGGAATAGGGTGGGGGCCTATGATCGGTGTCTCTCCATACCGTTGGGTTTCTGGTGGCTTCCATTCTGAAGTACTGCAGGATGTCCCTCTGCTCTGCATTTCCCAGTCTTTTCCACATGTGAGTTTCTTCATGCTTTTTATCTTTATTTCTTAGCTCCTCCTCCACTTCATCACATTTCCTAGGATCAAAACTGCCCTCAGGAGGCCACCGATTCCTTCCCGATGTCATTTTGTGCCAGTTTTTCATGCATTGTTGAATTGTTTGTTTGCTGGATGTGTGGCAAGGATTACCTTCACCGGTGTTCTCGTTCGTCTGCTTGCTTTTGTTGGAGCCCATGTTTTATGGCGGTTCACAGCAACCTCTGGTGACTCGGCAGATTCCCACTTCTCTCAATCCCGTTCCTCCTTTTACTGCCCTAGCTCTGGCCAATACAGGTTTTAATTTGGTCGTTTTTATAATAGGGGTGATCTTATTCTATTATGTGTATCCCTTTAACTAATTTATGTAAGTTATTTCGTTATTCATTTACGTCAATTTCCTCAACAATTTACTTTTTCAATCTTTATAAATTCTATCCTTCCACCGTCACCCTTGTTACTGTTTACACCTTAATAACACATTAATATCATACGTAACACAACACGCCTGAGCTTGCTCCTTGCAAGTTCCTGCTTTTAACCTTACACTGCTTCCTGCAGTTGTCCTTTCCCTGCCTAGGACCACTCCTTGAAGGCACAGTGGTTGACGTCTCAGGCGGTACTTTTAACTTATACTGATCAATACATACCTCTGTATGATTGTCCTTTAAAACAAACTTTAATATTCTGCTCAATGTAAACCCTCGTAACTGTTTCACCAAACAACCTTTCACAAGCAACCTTCTGCTCAACCTGCTTGTTCCTTACACTGTCCTTCTAATCTCTCCCTGGATAACTCATTCCAGGCCGTCTGAACTTTCCCTGTTCGCTCTTCCCATACATCACCAACATGTACACTATTGTACACACTATTCTAACCCTAACCCGAACCTCTAAGAGATATAGCAATACAAATCAACAGATTAAATATGCTTTTTTCAATGATCCATATATCTTATTTTCACTCACACGATTATGGTTGGGCCCGCTTACCAGCTTACTACTGCTCACATACACAATTTGTGTTCTTTTTAGTACTAGGTTCTTAGGAGACGTTTATTGGTACCTTCTAACCACAGGCGTCCGATGGCGGCTGGATCCCCATAAATTTTTAAAAGGAAAAAAAGAATTTGGTATCTCACCTGGCGTTGGTGGATATATGGGCTCGTGGGGTTCCTGGCCTCCACCCGGCACCTGCAGTTGTCCGGCCTGGTCACTGCCTCCTGGCTGGCTCGCCAAAAATGGTGTGGCTTTTTTTTTTACACTTTTTACTTTTTGCTCTGATTTAATTTGTGACATCTTTTTCCGGTTCTAGTCATTGCTGGGGTGGATTAGAACCTTGCTGCTGTCTATTGTATCTCTGGTCACGTTTCTTTCTGCAGTCACGTTCCCAGTGTCCATAATTTTTAGGGTTGGTGACACTGATCATTTTCACGGGAATTGCCTCAGCTTGGGATGTTGTTGTTTTTCCTCTATATCTAATTGCTTTAATAAACTTACACTTTTCTTAAGTCAGAATGCCTGTGCCAATGAGTTGATGTAGAGTTGCCGCAACAAAGTCGAATGATGAGTCGGGGTCAGCTGGTTCACGGTCCAATGATTTATTGATGATTCACCATGCATGAGAAGTAGCCCGGGCTAAGTCTGGGAAAACTAGTGAGAAATCTCCAGCTTTTATACAATTTGGAGCCTGGGTTTACTCCTCCCCGGGCTCCTCCTTCTCATTATGCAATTTTTCCCGTTTTTCCACCGTTAGGTATTAATCATTCTTATCAGAGGCGAAACGTGCTTTTCCATATTTGTATTATCAACATTTTCAGGTCTTTAACATTTTTCTGAAAACTTTTACAATCGTACAGGGGTTGATCAGCAAAATTGATTTAGGCCCTTAGTCTGGATACTCATTGATCGCGGACACATCATCAGATGATCGCTTGACCTCCCTCACCATGTTTACACAGGCTTTTAGAAACCTTTACCCTTTACTACAGGCCCAGGGGAGGAAGAGGGAGTGGTACGCCTCCTTGGTGTTGGCATAGAAGAGGTCCAAGGTAGTTTTCTATGTCAACTGGACTGGGTTTCTTTTCTTGAAGACGTTTCGCCTTCTATCCAGAGGGCTTCTTCAGTTCTGAAATCATTGGGGGGGGGGGGGGGAGAGCTTGAAAATATAGCCCCTGTGGACCATTTGCATGCTAATGATCTGGGTGGTCACCTGAGAGTCGTTAGCAGGGTCGTTGGTGGGGTCGTTCACCTAGTTTCTGTTGAGGTGTCTCCCCTTTGTCTGCTGGATCATATGGTGGTGAGTCCCTGGGTCTCCTGGAATGGTGTGAATGTTTGTTTTGCTCTTGGAAGGAGTGGAGGACTGCATTGTATGTGGGTGACAGGAAGTGCCTCAGGCCACCACCTCTGTTTAAGGATGGTTTATCCAATTTGACATGGATAGTCTTGTCCTTTGGGTGTACTAACCTGATTGTTGCTGGGTTTGAAATGAACCGGTATGTCGTGTTTCTGGAGGATCCTCTTAAACTTCTCAGACTCCGGACAGGTAGGGGATCAAAACGCTGCGGCGTTTCTCTCCTTTGCTGGGGTCTTTCTTGAGGTTTTGGTGAAGGCCCAGTCTGGGTAGCCACATGTTGAGAGCTGTCTTAATGTGGTCCTGTTCCTTTCTGCCTTGGGATGTGGTGGGTATTTCTCTGGCCTGGTGTTAGTTCTGATCACTCCCAACTTGTGTTCGAGTGGGTGGTGAGAGTCAAACTGAAGGTACTGGTCGGTATGTGTAGGTTTCCTGTAGACTTTGATGGTGAGGTTTCTGCCCTCAGTGATCTTGACTGCGCAGTCCAGAAAGGCCAGACTGTTTCCTTTTACATCTTCCCGGGTGAATTTTACATGCTCGTCTGTTTTGTTGAGGTGATCGGAGAACGCTTCCAATTCTTGTGTTTGAATTTTGACCCAGGTGTCGTCCACATACCTGAACCAGTGGCTTGGCGCAGTTCCTGTGAAGGATGTCAGGGCCTGGGATTCCACCTTCTCCATGTATAGATTGGCAACTATAGGGGATACTGGTGAGCCCATGGCACAGCCATGTTTCTGCCTGTAGAAGCCTTCTCTGTACTGGAAATAGGTGGTGTTCAAACACAGGTCCAGCATGGTGCAGATTTGGGCCGGTGTTAAGGTTGTTCTTTCTGTAAGATTCTTGTCCAATAGAAGGTGCTTGTGGATGGTGTCTATGGCGCTGGCGGTGGGGATGCACGTGAAGAGTGACGTGACATCATAAGATACCATAGTCTCTTCTGGAAGTAGTGTGAGTCCAACGACTTTTTGAGCAAAGTCTTGGGAGTTTTTGATGTGGTGTGGGGTGTTGCCAACCATGGGCGACAAGATGGAGGCCAAGTATTTGGAAATGTTGTAGGTTACAGAATTGATGCTGCTTACTATGGGTCTGAGAGGGGTCCCTGGTTTGTGGATCTTGGGCAATCCATAAATGCAAGGGATGGTTTCTCCTGGATATAGACGGTAGTATTGTGGTCTGTCAATGGCTTTATCCTTTTCCAGTTTCTGTAGTAAGTCTACCACCTTCTTCTTGTATGAGCTGGTGGGGTCCCGCTTGAGTTTCTCATACGTGGCGGTATCTGTCAGGAGACTGAGTATTTTGCTGTCATAGTCAGTGGTATTGAGTACGACCGTGCACCTACCTTTGTCAGCTGGTAAGATGGTGATCTTGTCCTTGGCTAAGGATGCAATGGCTCTTTTTTCCTCATTCGTGATATTGGAGGTGGGAGGTTTTGCACTAGCAAGAGCGGCTGTTACCTTGAGTCTAATCTGTTCTGCTTCTGCTTCCGGGAGTTTGTTGTTTCTAATGGCAGTCTCAGTGGCTGTGATGAGTTCGACAGTCGGTACCTCTTCAGGGGTGACTGAAAAATTCAAACCTTTGGACAGCACTTCCTCCTCGGCTTGTGTGAGCTCCCTGTCTGATAGGTTTTTTACCCATTTCTCCCGTTGTGAGTCAGACAGGGATGTGACATGGTTGGAGAAGGGGTTGGTTCCGCTGGGGTTGTGTTTTGCCAGTAGGGTGGTGAATTTTCGGATCTGACGTTCCTTGGTCCTGGTGTGTTGGGTGTGCTGAGTCCTGGAAACGAGTTTGGCTAGTGTGTGAGTCCACTGACCTTTTTGAGCAAAGTCTTGGGAGTTTTTGATGTGGTGTTGCCAACCATGGGAGACAAGATGGAGGCCAAGTATTTGGAAATGTATGTTACAGAATTGATGCTACTTACTATGGGTCTGAGAGGGATCCCCGGTTTGTGGATCTTGGGCGATCCATAAATGCAAGGGATGGTTTCTCCTGGATATAGACGGTAGTATTGTGGTCTGTCGATGGCTTTATCCTTTTCCAGTTTCTGTAGTAAGTCTACCACCTTCTTGTATGAGCTGGTGGGGTCTCGCTTGAGTTTCTCATATGTAGCGGTGTCTGTCAGGAGACTTATTTTGGTGTCATAGTCAGTGGTATTGAGTAAGACCGTGCACCTACCATTGTTAGCTGGTAAGATGGTGATGTCCTTGGCTAAGAATGCAATGGCTTTTTTTTCCTCATTAGTGATGTTGGAGCTTTTGCACTAGCTAAAGCGGCTGTTACCTTGAGTCTAATCTGTTCTGCTTCTGCTTCCGGGAGTTTGTTTCTGATGGCTGTCTCAGTGGCTGTGATGAGTTTGACAGTCGGTACCTCTTCAGGGGTGACTGAAAAATTCAGACCTTTGGAAAGCACTTCCTCTTCAGTTTGTGTGAGCTCCCTGTCTGAGGTGTTTATTTATTTTTTTTACCCATTTCTCCCGTTGTGCGTCAGACAAGGATGTGTCCTGTTTTTCTGTCATGGAGAAGGGGTTGGTTCCACTGGGGTTGTTTTGCCAGTAGGGTGGTAAATTTTTGGATCTGATGTTCATTGGTCCTGGTGTGTTGGGTGTACTGAGTCCTGGAAACAAGTTTGGCTATTTCTTCCATCACTTCAGAGGGGAGCAGTAGGTGTAGTTCCTCCTTTCTTTCGTCTAGCTTGGCTTCCATGGCATTTATGGTAAAATGGATTTGTCTGATCCTTAACACTAGAAGTCCCAGAGGGGCCATTTGGCATTTTTACCTAGAAAACCCACAAGAGGGCCAATTGGTCCCAAGTCCCCCCTGTGGACACTCATTTTGTTATGGAAATGTGGCTGTTAGTGGCACACGGCCGGAGCCACCTGAACCTGTGTGGGGGAGAGGACATACCTTACAGCTCAAGAGGTTCTTTTGAGAGCAAGCTTTAGTTGTGAGATGGATAAATACCTCAGTGAACATAGCCATAAAGACTTAAACTGGACGATGAGCTGTATGCAGTGGAAAGGATCAGCAGGAAGGAAGGGATCAACACACTGACATTTATTGTTAAAAAAACAAAACATATTTACAAAGAATGAAAAAGCAACTTTTTCCCAGTTTTGGTGTGGAGGGTTGTTGCAGAAGTAATTTTTAGTTTTGTGCTAAAAATAGTTTAAAAAAAAAAGAAAGAAACCCAAGCATATTTACAAAGAATGAAAAACCATGCATTATGAGTGAAATACATTTGAGCAGTCACTCACAATCCTGTCACTGCCATTGCTCCTTTCGGCATTTCCCACATGTATATCGGTAGCAGTCAACACAGCGCACAGTTGCATTATTGTCCCTACATTTAATTTTAGCCTGACACTTGGCTCTTTTTCCTAGTTGTGGTGTGGAGGGTTGTTGCCGAAATAATTGTTCCTTTTGGGCCTTTTTCATACCCAAGTGGGTTTGAGCCAACTCTCTTGCAAGCTCCAGCAGGAAATCCACCCGTCTCTCCTGCCTCCCGGTGCATAACTGATAGAGCACGTGTGCATTCAGTGCTGCCATATCTATCATGTTATAGAACACTGCTACTGGCCAGCGCCGTGTTCCTGCGCGGACAGTGTACTCTCGCACCATCTGGTCCATGACATCGACGCCGCACTTTGTTGTGTTGTAGAGTGTGATGGTGTTTGGCTTCTTTTTGGTGGTATCCTGTGTCTGAATCATGCTGTGCATGCTGCTGACATTCACACAGAAGTAGCCAACATGACTTCACCACTGTAAGGTGTGACCCCCTCACCCCACACACTGCCACTAACAGCCTCCATTACCATAACAAAATGAGTGATTAGTGTATTCGGGAAAAGTGGTCGGGCCAAATGGCCCCATGTGGGTCTTCTACCTAGACAGAAAAATGCTGGGACTTCTAGTGTTAAACGTTTTTCCGTCATGTGATGAATTACCTGGGCTTTGTCCTTTTACCGTTGATCTGATGTGTAGACAGGTGGGAGTCATCTTCTGCTGTCAACATCTGAGGTTGAAGCGGAGGTGGTTCTTAAAGTCCGCTAAATTCTTGGCTGTTTTCTCACCCTCTCGCACCAAACAAAGGGTATCTTTCCCAAAATGTGATGCAAGATGTCTGTGTAGATTCTCAATCATCCAGGTCATCGTTATCCAAGGTAGTTTTCTATGTCAACTGGACTGGGTTTCTTCTCGAAGACGTTTCGCCTTCTATCCAGAAGGCTTCTTCAGTTCTGAAATCGCTGGGGAGAGAGCTTGAAAATAGCCCCTGTGGACCATCTGCATGCTAATGATCTGGGTGGTCACCTGAGTCGTTAGCAGGGTCGTTGGCCAGGTCGTTCACTTGGTTTCATGCATCGGGCGTTAGCAGAGGGGGGGTGTACACAATCACCGCAAGGGCATGTGTGATTTCCCTCGACAGGTAGTGAGGCCTCATGCTAACGGCTAACAGTTCGATGTCCTTACAGCAGTAATGCTCCTTGATAGTGATGTGCCCAGAGTTACACGAGGTCTATCGTTCAAACACTGCCAGTCCTCCTCCCTTCCTCTTACCACTCTCCCTGCTTCTGTCTGCCCATAGAGGAGTAAATCCGTCGCATTGTGCGGCCGTGTCCGGAATTAGTGCGGTTAGCCAGGTCTCCGTAAACAGCAGCAGGCTGCTCTCCCGGTACTCCGGCTGATGCCAGGTCAGCACCGCCAGCTCGTCCATCTTGTTGGAGAGAGATCTGACGTTCCCCATGATGGAGGGCAGGGCGGGCCGATGGCGTCTCCTCCTGGCACGGTGCTCGACCCCGTTTCCTCCTCCTCAGTTCGGGGCACATCGGATTTTCTCCCGATGACCAGGCAGGATAACCTCTGCAGTATTTCAGTGTAGCGCTTTTCGTGTTTTTATACTCACTCCGTTGTTTTGGTGCCTTCTTCCCATCACTGGCAATGGTCGCCCTGGGAGGGACGAAGACCGGCCTTCCGTCAACTCGTGATGAAAGGTCTTTAACTCGGACATCTTTTTGACTCCGGCTGTGCACAGACTTTGGTCGTCTCATGGCGCTCCTCTCCAGATCTTGGGATCCAGCTCAAAGGACCAAATTTTTGTGAGGGTGAAGTTTGTCACCCGCGCTCTTCTTCACTCTTATGTTAAGACTCAGACAAACCACGCAAACAACTGGAGTTGTTGAGCTGAGCAGCAGTTCAAGCTTCTCTGTCAACTCTGCTCACCTGCTGCTCGCTTGCCTCTTATTTGGTGCACACAACTCCTTATCTTTAAGGAACAGGAGTCATCCGAGTGCTGGTTTCAGTTGTAAGCAACCCTTTTGTAAAACATTCACATGTTCCTCTTAACAACATTCCTCAGACACTTTAAATCTACTTGTCAAACATTCACATCTTCCTCTCTTCCAACAACATTCCTTAAACACTCTAAATCTACTCATCATAGCATTTAAACGATAATGGTAACAATTCTTCTCACAGCTATGAGATATTGCCGACGGTCCATGATGACTATTTTATTCAGATTCAGATCCTTTATTGTCCCACACGGGGAAATTTACAGTGCAACAACAACAAGAGCACTCAGAGAAAAATAAGATAAAATCAAATGGAATATACAAAGAGGATGTATATTTACAATAATCCAGATAAATGGATACTCGGCCTCTGTGTAGCTGTACATAGTACAGAGGGTGAATACAATATACATATCAGAATATATAATATTCAGATTGTGTTAGCGGGCGTTATGTTTATTGTGCAGTCTGACAGCAGCCGGCAGGAAAGATCTGCGATACCTCTCCTTCACACAGCGAGGGTGGAGCAGCCGCTCACTGAAGGAGCTGCCCAGTGCTGTCAGGGTGTCCTGTAGGGGGTGGGACGTGTTGTTCAACATGGATGACAGCTTAGCCATCATCCTCCCATTTCCCACCACCTCCACTGAGTCCAGGGGACATCCCAGGACAGAGCTGGCCCTCCTTACCAGTCTGTCCATCCTCTTCCTGTCCCTGTCCGTGATGCTACTGGACCAGCAGACTATCCCGTAGAAGATGGCTGATCCCACCACAGAGTCATAGAAAGTCCTCAGGAGGGGTCCCTGCACTCCAAAAGACCTCAGCCTCCTGAGCAGGAACAGTCTGCTGTTGCCCTTCTTGACCAGGGCGTCTGTGTTGTGTGTCCAGTCCAGGTTATTGTTTAGGTGAACACCCAGGTACTTGTAGGACTCCACCACGTCAACATCCGTTCCCAGGATGTTCACTGGTGCAGGCGGGGGGTTGTTACGCCTGCGGAAATCCACCACCAGCTCCTTGGTTTTGCCAGCGTTGATCTGGAGGTTGTTCCGCAGGCTCCAGTCCACAAAGCCCTGAATAAGTTCTCTGTACCCCGTATCGTCCCCGTCCGTGATGAGGCCGACAGCAGCAGAGTCGTCAGAACTTCTGGAGGTGACATGAAGATGTGCTGTATGAGAAGTCCGCGGTGTAGAGGGTGAACAGGAAAGGAGCCAGAACTGTTCCCTGCGGGACACCGGTGCTGCAGAGAAGCCGGTCTGACTGGGAGCCCTTCACCCTCACAAACTGTGGTCTTTGTGTGAGGTAGTCCAGAATCCATGTTGTGAGGTGGTGATCCACCCCAGCTACCTCCAGTTTGTCCCCCAGCAGCCTGGGCTGGATGGTGTTGAATGCACTGGAGAAATCAAAAAACATGATCCTCAGTGCTTCCAGCCTTCTCCAGGTGAGTGAGGGAGGTGTGGAGGAGGTAGATGACTGCATCGTCCACCCCGATGCTCGGCTGGTAGGCGAACTGCAACGGGTCCATAAAGGAGCTCACCAGTGGGCGCAGGTGATCGAGGATGAGTCTCTCCAGCATCTTCATCAGATGAGACGTCAGAGCCACCGGCCTGTAGCTGTTGAGCTCCTTGGGGTGCGGTGTTTTCGGCACTGGGACGATGCAGGACGTCTTCCACAGCTGTGGCACTCTCCCCAGCCTCAGGCTCAGGTTGAACATGTGACTGAAGATCCCACACAGCTGGTCTGCGCAGGACTTCAGGAGCCTGGAGCTGATGCCATCCGGACCCGTCGCTTTCCTGGCCCTGTTCTTCAGGGCCTTCCTCACCTGGTGTGGTGTGAGGGACAGGCTGGAGCAGGGAGGTGTTGGTGGGGGGGGGGGGCATGGGCCAGGGTGTGAAGTGTCGGGAATGTGTGAGCTGAAGTTCATGAGAGAGGGGGAGGAGGGGGGACAGGAGGAACAATGGGTTGCAGGCACAGACAGTGGCGGGGGTAGCAGCAGAGGAGACTGGGCTGGGGGAGGGGTGGGTACCTGATCAAATCTATTGAAAAACAAGTTCAGGTCGTTAGCCCACCCCCGGTCACCCACAGGTTGGGACTTCTGCTCCTTGAAGCCCGAGATGGTCTTCAGGCCCTTCCATACCCCACAGATGTTGTTCTGCTGCAGCTGGTTTTCCATCTTCCTCCTGTAGTTGTCCTTCTCCTGTCTGATCTTCCTCCTCAGTTCCCTCTGCACAGTCTTCAGCTCTTCCTTGTCTCCAGACACAAAAGCCCTCTTCTTCTCCTTCAGGAGGGCCTTTATGTCTGGGGTGATCCAGGGCTTGCTGTTGGAGAAGCTCCGTACAGTCCTGGTGGGTACGGTGTTCTCCACGCAAAAGTTAATGTAGTCAGTGATGCAGCTGGTGAGGTTGTCAATGTCCTCCCCATGGGCGTCGCTGAATACATCCCACAGGGTCGTGTTGAAACAGTCTTTCAGGGCCTCCTCGGCTTCTTCGGACCATTTCTTCACTGTGCGGGTGACAGCAGGCTGCCTCTGCACAAGAGGTTTGTACACAGGCTGGAGGTGTACAAGGTTGTGGTCGGCACGGCCCAGGGGAGGGAGTGGGAGAGAGTGGTATGCCTCCTGGGTGTTGGCATAGAAGAGGTCCAGTGTTTTATTGTCCCTGGTGTGGCATGTGACGTACTGGGTGAATTTGGGCAGAGAAGATGATGGAGAGGCATGATTGAAGTCTCCAGAGATGAGGAGGAGGGCGTCAGGGTGCTGTGTCTGCAGCCTGCTCACTGCTGAGAGCAGGACATCACAGGCTGCATCAGCGTTAGCAGAGGGGGGGATGTACACAACCACCGCGAGGGCATGTGTGAACTCCCTCGGCAGGTAGTGAGGCCTCATGCTAACAGTTCGATGTCCTTACAGCAGTGCTGCTGCTTGATAGTGATGTGCCCAGGGTTACACCATCTATCGTTCACAAACACTGCCAGTCCTCCTCCCTTCCTCTTACCACTCTCCCTGCTTCTGTCTGCCCGTAAGAGAGTAAATCCTTCAAGTTGTGCGGCCGTGTCCGGAGTTAGCGCGGTTAGCCAGGTCTCCGTAAACAGCAGCAGGCTGCTCTCCCGGTACTCCCGCTGATGCCGGGTCAGCGCCGCCAGCTCGTCCATCTTGTTGGGGAGAGATCTGACGTTCCTCATGATGATGGAGGGCAGGACGGGTCGATAGCGTCTCCTCCTGGCACGGCGCTCGACCCCGGCGCGGCATCCCCGTTTCCTCCTCCTCAGCTCGGGGGGCACATCGGGTCGCTCCTTGGGCAGCGGCGCAGAGCTCCGCAGGGCGAACAGCTGATCCCTGCTGTAAACAAGCGAGCCGCAGCTCCGCGAAGGGTCTCCGGACGCGGTATCAAAAAGTGAAGAAATGGGAATAACCACCAGTGCAAACTCCATGAGTCTTATGTACATGGTGAGGGTAAATGAAACAAACCGAACGCACCAAAAACAAAGGTAGTAGGTGCGGAAAAGAAGAAAAAAGTAAAGGAAAAGCTCGAGGGTGAGCGGGAGCTGTTGTTACAGGCTGCCACTCGTGCGGCGCCAGTTGATAATTGCCTTTGTCCGCAGATTTTATGATGTTGGGGTTGTGGGAAAGTTGCTGCAGGGCTCTACGTTGATTAGAGATGTTGTCCTGAATGTCTATAGTTGATTTGATGTGTTTCAGGGTTTGTATTTGCATGGATGAATTTCCTGGTGAGGTGCTGTACTGCGGTTGATTCTGGCTCCCAGTGTGATGAGTGAGTGAATTTGGTGGGATTACCTTTGGGGTGATGGAAGTAATCAATAATTTAGATTTTTCTATGGAAGTTATGTAGGTCCCTTTGAAGTTCCTCCCGGTCAAACTTGGTGGGGTGAGGGATGAAAGAGACCTCGTTCTAACAGTCTCCGTTGGTGGATGGATGGGGTGAAGAGGGTAGATAAATTAAGGATGTTTGAAGAGGAGTCCTGGCCCAGGCCTCTTCTGTTTACTGGTTTTGTTTTGGGAGATGTCATAAATTTAGTCTACAACACCAGTTTTCAAAAATCATTTTGGCTGTAGCTGGGGTCCAATGGATGTTATCATTCAGTTGTGAAAGTGTCCTGAGGGATTGCAGTGTGTGGCCATAGTATTATTGATGAGCTTCAGGTTGTCCTGTAGTTCCTGAGCGAGCTGTGTTGAATAATTTAGGATGGGGAAATAGATGTCTGTGTTTGGGAAGGTCGACTTGGCAGTCCAGAACAATGCTTTGAGTTTTAGTGTTTGTCTGGGGTCCTGGTCTTTGTTATTGATCCCTATTGAGAAAACCACAATTTTGGTGTTTGGGAGGGTCTGTTTGCAGATTTTAAGAAAGGGGTAGGCATTAGCTCCGGGGTAGCAGTCAATTGAATCTTAGGGTTGGTGTGTCCTGGGATGCTCTTGATATTAGAGTCACCCAGGATGAGTATTGGCCTCCTGCCCTTGAAGGACCAGTCCTGAATCTTCCGGGTGGGTCTGTAAATGGTCCTGTTGGGAGATGTAGTGTCCTGGGGAGGTTCCGGGGTGGGTGGGGGAGGGCTGGTAGGGGGAGAAGGGGTGTTTACTGATGTCAGGGAGGGGTTGGAGGATGATGCAGTGAAAGGTGTGTGGGGAGGGGGGAGGCGATTGAGTCCGGGCTCTGATGTCTACAGAGGATAAAAGTGAGGGAGGGGAGAAGGGGCAGGTTAATACAGAGTTAGGGTTAGGCCGCCCTCTGGGCGAAGCCCTGAGGAAGGCAGTGCACTGTCCATCAAGAAGGTCCCAGGCAGAGGCCCCCATCCCACAAATGAAATTTCCACCACCCTAAGGTGGTGGGAGTTAAAAAAAAAATTGGGCTCTCTGGCCTTAATTAAGATCAGCCTAGGTGCTATGTTTCGGCCTGTCTTGGCCTTCTTCAGGCGAGCTGATCAGTTTAATGTGTTGGCCCTTTGGCCGTCTGCACAAAATGGTCCCTTAACTTTTTCCCATTTCCCACATCCTAATTATTTAATTTTGTTCCCAATTGTGTTATATTTCCCATTTGTTTCCCCTGTATTTTTGAGTTGTTGCTCCCTCCCTAACCATTGTCTGTTTGACTTGTCCAATTTCCGTTTCCCCTTTTATACTCTCCTTGCACCTCCCCTGTTTTTCCTTCTAAGTAACTTCTTTAAGATTCGAATTTCCCTTCTTTTGAATTTAACCTCCTAATTCCTTCAGGCTGTAAGTATGACTGGGGTCCATAACCTGTCACTAAAGAACCATTGATCTGGTCCAGGATAGAACTGCCTATCAATAGTAAAACATCCTTCAACAGGTGTGTTGGGATGGGATCTAAAGGACACGTGGTGGTCTTGGATTTCTGAATTAGCGAAGACGCCTCAGAAAAATATATAGGGCTGAAGGAGTTTAAGGGCTCGTTGGAGAACCTGTATGTTCCCACAGTCAGCACATCTGGTGATGGTCCAGTTGTTGGGATGGCCTGGTTGGCTTTCTCTCTGATAGCTCATGAAGTCTTCACCACTAAGGGAAGAAGGGATACGTGGATCTAAAAACACTGACTCTTGGTTAATTTGGCCACAGTGCTGAAAAGAAACCTGGGGTTGCTCTTATTTTCCTCAATTAAAGAAGAAAAATAAGCTGTTCTAGCCTGACGGAGGGCCTTTTTGTAAACTAATACAGTCTTTCCAGGCTACATGGTAGCTGTCTATTTTACAAGAATGCCACTTCCTTTCCAGTCTTCGCACTTTCTGCTTGAGGGTCCTGATATGTGGATTATACCAGGGGGCACACCTCCTGATTTACTATTTTCTTTTTCAGGGGGGCAACAGAATCAAGTGTGATTCTCAGTGAGGTTGCTGCACCTTCAGCAATAGAGTCGACCTCAGCAGGGCTAAGATTATAATGACTGATCCCTGGGGAAACACACGGTGGTCCTGGGATCAGCACAGGGATCATTTCCTTGAACTTAGCTACAGCATTATCTCAAAGACATCTGCTAAAGTAAGACTGTGCTCTGAGCATAGAATCCTTAATCATAAATGTAAAAGCGATCAAAGAATGGTCTGACAGGAGGGGGTTCTGAGGGAACACTGACATGTTCTACCTCAACACCATAAGTCAGAACTAGATCTAGGGTGTGGTTAAAGCTATGAGTTGGTTGGTTTATCTGCTGGAGGAAACCAACTGACTCAATGAAATGAAGCCATTTCTAAAGCTGTTATTTACAACGTCTACATGGATATTAAAGTCTCCAATGATAATGACTTTTTCCGTTCTAAGGACCAAGTCAGATAAGAAATCGGAGAACTCGGACAGGAACTCTGAATATGGCCCAGCAGGGGGCCGATATACAACTACAAACAGAAGTGGCTTTTCTGCCTTCCAGTTCAGATGAGTGATGCCAAGAGTCAGGCTTTCAAATGAACTGAAGCTATGTTTTGGTCTGGGATTAATTAATAACTTGGAGTGATAGATTGCTGCCACTCCCCCTCCTCGACCAGTAACACAAGGAATATGATAAAGATGGGTAGGAGGAGTAGATTCACTTAAGCTAACAAACTCCTCCTCCTGAAGCCAGGTCTCAGTAAGACAAAATAAATCAATGTGATGATCCGCTATCAGGTCGTGCACTAACAGGGATTTACACAAGAGATCTAATATTTAACAGTCCACACTTAATTATGATATTAATTTCTCCAACTTGTGCTTCAGTATTAATTTTAATAAGATTTTGGTGATTGACCGCTCCCCTGCTCTGTGCTTGGTGAACTTTTAACCGTGGAACAGAGACTACCTCTATAGTGTTAAATATGTTGTTGGTGGATGAGGGTTCTAAGGAAGCAGCAGAGAGGTGTAAGACTACAACTCTGCATCCTGGTCTGGACCCTGGATTGATCCAGTACTTTATTGATCCCTTTAGGGGGTGTCCATCAGGGAAATTAGCATCTCCAAAAAAATGTACAGCACTGTACAAAATTACCCACCACCATTACACACCATTAAACCTATTAAAGATAATAAAATAAGAAATAGAATAAAAGAATAGAAATATAAAAATGTAAATAAATGAATAGATGGATGAATGAACTGAATGAATTGATGTCACAGTATTATGTTATTCCAGTGTTGTTCCAAATCGTCAGGTCACTTTGGGTCTAATAAAATTAGCCAAATTACTAGAAATGAGAGAGGCACCATCTCATGTGGGATGGACACCGTCTCTCCTAATCAGACCAGGTTTTCCCCAAAAAGTGCTCAAATTGTCTATAAAGGCCACCTGGTTATCGGGGCACCACTGTGACAGCCAACGACGAAGCGACGACATGCGGCTAAACATCTCCTCGCTGGCCAGATTGGGGAGGGGACCAGAGAATGCTCCGGAGTCCCACATCGTTTTTGCGTCGTTACACACCGACTCCAAGTTAATTTTGGTGACCTCCGACTGTCGTTGGCTCTGACGTGAATAATAACTTTACCAAATTTACGTTTATGTCTCTCCAGCAGCCGTAAATTTGCTTCTATGTCGCCCGCTCCGGCCCCCGGGATGCTCTTAACTATGGTCGCTGGAGTCGGCTTCACGTTGCGCAAAACAGTCGCCAATTACCAGGGTCGGTTTCTCAACGGGTGTGTCGCCAAGTGGGGAAAAGCGGTTAGCCACGGGAAGCAGGTGGTGGGGCACCGTGGGCCTTTGTTTTGGGCTACGCTTCCTACGAACCGTCACCCAGCCGCCCTGGCTAGCCGGCTGCTGCCGGGGGACCGCTAGCTGTAGCTACGCTAGGCGGCTCCGCAGCAGCTAGCTTACCCTGGCTACCTGACGCAACTCCAGCTAACTCCAAGCTGCGGAACCGCATCTCAAGCTCGCCAAGTCTCGCCTCCATAGCCATTAAACTACACTTTCTGCACCTATTCCCTTCACTAAGGGAGGCAGAGGAGTAATTAAACATTTCACACGCTGAACAAAGACACTGGGTGGAACAGACGGTGAGGCCATGCTAACGCTAATAGTCGGCGAAGCCCTGTATTTATGGGTTGTTTCTCACTGTTATCAGGTGACTAGAATGTCCCAAGTGTTCATTTAAGTGAAGTGGATACAACACACCGTGCACAGTGCAACCAGCGAACAATTGAAAAGACAGAGTTCAATTCCAGGCACAGCCGAGAAGTGGGAAGAGAGCGGGATCCCGCAGTCAGACATCGAGACGGTGAGTCGGAGGCTTTTAAATGACTCAAAACGAGGTGGGGGTTAAAACTTTTTCAAAAAGAGGAAATGTATTTTTCCAAGTCTGATTTTTGGTTAAAATATTTATAGAAAAACATTTAAAATAAAATAGGATAAGAAAATAGAAGAAACAAGTTAAGATTTGAGAAATTATAGATAATTTATATGAATAATTTTATAAAGGGAAAATTTCCAAATCTGATTTTGGGTTTGAGGAAGAAATAACCTAAATTTTTAAATTAAGATAAGGGTAGGGATAGTGACTCTTCTTTACAAAGACAAGACTGAACTAAAGAATTGGAGACCATCACACTTTTAAACACTGACTCTAAACTTTTAGCAACACATGTCCTTGTTTCTAGAAGAGGTGATTGACCCGGATCAAGCCTGTGCCATTCCGGGGAGGATGCTCAGACAGCCACATACTGATCCAAGACCATCTGTTGCACGAGACAGAAACATGCGGCTAGTAGTTTTAAGCTTATACTTTGAGAAAGCCTTTGGTCGGGTCTCGCACTAGTACCTTTTCCAGGTACTGCAAAAAATGGGGTTCCCAGAAAGAATTGTAGCTTGGGTGGGTTTGCTGTACCGAGACATCAACAGCAAAAGTGTTAAATGGGCACTTGACAAAGCAGTGGATATTACCTGCGGTGTCCATTATCGGCCCTCTACGTTATCTGTTATCGAAACACTGGCACAGATCTTGAAGGGACAAACAAATCAATGGGGTGCCAGGGAGCGGGGGACTGGAAACGAGGTGCATTTTATATATGGACGACGTGAATGTTCTATGTACTGACCTTTTATCTGTTAACAGGACGCTGGACTTGACTGACTGGTTTGGACGGGCCTCTGGGTCAAAACTAAAGACGCAAGCCCAGTTCTATGGACCACGGACAGCGACTGAGATGACAGGACTTCCCCTGACTGACTGACCAAAAAATACTAGGAGTTAAATTTGATCGGGAGGAGGGAAAACAAATTGGCCGGACATGGTAGGGAAAGTTGGGCAGAAACTAGGATACTGGGGTTTTAATTACCAAAGCAGTGATTTTACCTTCGCTTTTACTGATCTGTTCTTTTCCCTCCCTAGACATGTGTTTTACACTTGGAGCGAGCTGTCTTTTTTCCTGGGGGTGTCCAAGTGGGAAAAGCTGAAGAGGGACTGCATGAGGAAACCAAAAGAAAGAGGAAAAGCAGTCCCAGACCTGCACCTGTTCTTAGGGGGCAGGTTTACAGCCATCCACATGGGCATAGTTACGGCCCCATCCAAAAACCCAAAGACGGCTGCAATGGCACACTTTTAGATGGGGGCATACCTCGGAAAACTAAAAATAGAACCAGCAAACCACAGTGCCCGTGTCTTAACCTACCTGCGGCCTATGGTTTTATCCAGAGGTTTTTAAGGCATTTTAAACCGGAACATGAGGAGTTGCACTTTTTAACTAACCACTGCTTTTTGATTTCTGTTGTGCAGGAACATGAGCCAGTGAGTCCAGTGCGCGGCCTCGCATTAGGCGGGCCCTCAAGTTTGGCGCAACACGAACCACTCTGCTCTCCCAAACAAACTCTGGGACCTGTCATGGATGGTGGCTCATGAGATCCTCCCGGTGAGGTCCGTCATACACTCCAGAGGCATGGCAGCACACACAACCTGCCCCCGACCTGGTTGTGGTGCGCCTGAGTCGGTGAAGCATCTCCTCTGGGAGTGCAGTGCTGCTGAAGACCAGTGGGCAATGGCCGGCTCCTTGCAATTCCCGTACTTGCCAGCAAGGGAGGTCCTCACAGCACAACTGGTGCTGTATGGGGTGAGCCCAACTGTAATACCACCTAAGGACTTTGCCAAGCAGTGGCTCACCCTAGCCGCCATCAAAGACGCCACATGGACCTCCAGAAACTTGCTGGTAAGAAAGCACATGCAGATCCCCCCCCGTGGCGGTGATCCGGATGGCTGCAGCAACGGTTCAAGTGGCCAAAGCTGCGGGCGGCAGGCCTAGGACACCGCCACACAGAAGAATCGCCTCTGTGCCCATTCGGACGAAGGAGCCGGAGCCACACGGCAAAAGGTCAAGGCAGCAGCGGCCTTGCTCTCCGGGTGAGGAAGGTGGGAAGGAGCAGCAGGGCGAGGATCTCCAGACCGCCAACAGCATCCCGAGAGGCCAAATGTTTGGAGGAGCAGCGTGACTGACTTGGTAGGGACTCACTGTGCTCCTGCACAAAGATGGACCTGTTTGAATTGATGCACTCCCTTTTATGGACTTTTTTAGAGTTACTAAAAGGACAAACACTAAATGAAATATCTTTTACCAATGGAAATTACTATTTTACGTAGACTGTTTTGGAGAAATTATTTTAAATATGTATGTGTATGGTTTATTTTTGTAGACTTCACCTATTTTATTGGTGTATATATGGACCTCTTGGTTAAAGTTTGTAAATATGACGAGTGCCAATAAACTACTTGAAAGAAAAAATCTTTTTAATATCTGATATGTCCTCTATCAGGGGGCTGTATATTAAATGCATTTCTACAGACAGGAGCTGAAACAGGAGCTTGCTCCATTCACTCCAGTATTCCGGCCCAGTATTGCAGTCTAGCTGGGAGTGGTGCGCCTTCTCTATAGCTTGTGGACAATCAACAGTAAGAGCCTCTCGGCAGTGTTGTCACTTTTCAAAGCACATAAAAGGGCAGGGCCGCTCTGCCTTGTTGCTTTGTGTCCCGTTTGTAGAGGCTTGCTTGACACCCATGGCTTTTGAAGTGAAAGTGCACCTGGCAGATGGTCCTGTCTCATTTCCAAAATGGAAAAAAGACATGTATAGGCAATTTAGGCTTCAAAAGGTGCATGAAAATAAAATACTTGCGGTGTAAGGACACTTTAGTTGTTTTGGCAGTAGGGTGAAGGCTCTTTTGTGCCCTGTGCTTTTTCTCTGTAGGGCTACCAGAGGGATTGGGGAGATGCGAGTAGTCCGTCCATAGTACCATTTAAATTCAGAAGTACAAATTGCAAGGTTGCAGACCAGGGTTGGGGTCCAGGGTTTGGTTTAAAACTTTCTTTGCACTGATCGGAACGATGGCAGAATGTGGAGGTCAGGGTCCCTTCCCAGTGGAGATCAAAGTTCAAGACCAGGTGCAGACAAGGAGGAAGGAGAGCGGGCTCCCCCAGCCAGACATCAATGACCCAATAAAAGGGTTAGGGGCTTTTTATTAAGCTGTCAATAAAACAAGGTGGAGGGTTAAAAGTGTTTTTAATGAGTTGACAATTTTATCAGAAAGGAAATCTATTTCAAACCTGATTTTAGGTGGGTGGGGGGGTTCCTGAAATGGGTAGATTTGGGGTTAGGGCCAGGATATGAAACATCAGAGAATCAGAAATATGTATTGGTGATGGGATGAGCGACACTGGTGCGTCAGCACTGCCGAGAGCTCAAGAGTGAAACCCCGTATCGGCGCGTGTATCGCTTTAAGAAAGAATCATGTGACCGATACAGGAATTGTATCATTTGGATGTGCCGCACCAAAGTGTGTTTAAGGAAACAAACTGTATCAACGTGTCGCGGGTTTGTTGGATGGAGTTTTGCGGTTGCGTAATTATGGATCGTTTTCCCCAGTGTGGAATAATTTTGATCTTGTGACTCCAAACAAGGGAAATCTTTTCTGCTTTGAGCAGTTTACTGTTATATACAATTTTTAACGGTGGCACATGGCTCTCACTTTATCAAGTGAATGACCTGTGATACATATGATAGTCGGTTAAAAAGCCTTACAGTTGCTTTATTCATTTTATCTCGTAATAACGAGATCCTGATCTCGAAATCATGAGATAGGGTGTCTGTTTTTTTAACAAGTGAATGCAATGCGCCACCTTAGTCTTTACTCTGTTCCAGTAAGAGGTTTGAATTGTTCGTCACTTTTTGTTATTGGAGGTGAAGTGTCGGCTCTGCTCCACAGAGCTCTCTTACATCAATAAGAGCACTTCATCAATGCTGAGGCATTATAGAGCTCGGCATGGCAATGAAGAATTGGCAGATACTCGAGAGAACCAGAAAACATATCCACATCTGCATCAACTTGCACTTAAAACTCTCTGCTCACCATCGTCATCTGCACCGTGTGAAAGAGTATTTTCTAAGGCTGGGGAGGAGGAGAAATCGCCTTGGAGCAAAGACACTCCAAAAACTTTTGTTCCACAATAAATATTCATAAACGAATCACTTTTTTGTATTATTTCATGATTTAACAGTTAACAAAAAATGTGTGTACATAAGTAAAAAATTGTAACTCAAATTTGCTATATTTTACATACCAACTCAGTTTAGCATTTACACAAACAAGGAATTCCTTTACCTGCAATCATTTTATAACTACTGCAGGGGTCACTAGTGGGTGACCAACACAGTATCAATACAGTGCCGACACAGTTTGTGTAGTGTGTCAATACACTCCTTGAGGTATCATCGTCCCATCACTAATATGTATAACCCTCCAATTGTCTTTGGAATACAAACACAATAGCAACATAAGAACAAGTCCCATAACAAATAGACCTGTTGCCTTTAAATCATTTTTCATTAAGTCCATATGTTAGAGTATTGAGATGAATCCACTTCCTTTCAGTTCTCTTGTGTTGAAGCGTGGTCCAGTGTAGGTTGGCTTCCAAGACTGTAACCTTGAGGGCTGGCCATACATGTTGTAAGAAATGTTTTATGATGGGAATATGTGTATTTTGTTGTGATAAAATCTGGTTCTAATTGTGTTCCTTGTCTCCCCCACATATTGCATCCCACAGGTATTACAAAAAATTGAAAAACACAATTTTTGGTTAAAAGGCCTGTCCCCAGTTGTTTTACATACATTATTATAACTGTACCCAGAAACAATATTGTAGAAATTCCCCTTCTCCCGCGGCTTTAGGATCAGATAGTGTTTGGAGTTTGGCTTTCACTAGATAATCTTTCAGGTTCCTGTTTTTCCTAAATGCAGCAATCAGTCTGTGATTCTACAGTATCTGAGAATCGCAAATCTCTTAGTAAAAGTTTTTTTTAATTTTTTATATATAGTTCTGACCAAATTAATGGCCGACTTGGAGTAACTGATCGTAAAAGGGAGAAAAGACGAACACCAGACAGGCCTAACTACAGAAGCTCTGAAATCCTCCTCCCTGCTGCACATTCTATAACATCTCACAGGTTTGGTTAATGGGGGGGTCCAATCATACTTTGGAGTAAGTTTGGGTGGTGGCTCAGAGTCCCCTTTGCCCTCAAAATAAGCTGCAATCATTAATTTTCTATATTGTTGCAAGGCAGATCCAGTGCTATTAATTAAATCTTTATTACTGCCTTTTGCCTGATGACAAATTACATTTTTGACTCAAATGAATAACACTTTTGTCCCCCTCCTGGAAAAGCAGGTTCATGGGGGCCATTAGTTCACCATCTGAGACCAATGTTCAAGCAGCCGTGCTGCTGTGGCATGGGTCCAGTGGATGCCATCCCTCTCCACTAAGAATTAGCTCCTGGAGAGTTCGGGAATTAACTGGTAGTTGGATTTAATGTGCTAGCATGCAGATGAACCTGGTCTCGATGGGCAATGCTCCTCGAAAAGCTGATGGCTACAATTTTGTAACCTTGTGTGTGTGTGTGTGTACGTACTAGTGCTGTGGTGTCATCAGTATTGGTGGCGGCTCAGCTAAAGTCAGTTTGTGACTGAACTGTGCATTTCTGTAGAGGAGCCATCGCATTACCTGGCGTGGGGCTGAGCTCCTGGCAACTCTCCAGGAGATTGATGACATCATCCTCGTCTAGGTTCTGCTCTTCGCTCAATATGGAACCTGGAGCTGGAGTAGGTCATGAAATATTCCTCTCTGGGATGATGAGTGAGATTGGCCTAGGTTCCTGGGGTTTGGATGTAGCTGGAGGAAGACGGTCCTCCGTGATCCGTGATGGAACTGATCTCTCTGAAGGTAAGGCACGCTGTGAAGAGGACAGAGACAGAGCTCCCCCAGGCTTGGTTAGGGCAGTACGTTTTGGTCTCTGCTCTCTGGGGTTGGTGTCCAGCAGACTACCAAAATCTGGTGATCTGGAAGACGGTGGGGAGTGCTGAATGTCCTCCTGTTCCGACTGTGAAGACAGGGACCAATCTCCGGTCATAGTGGCTGCTGTTTGCATCGTCTGCTGACCAATGGACCGAAAGGTTGGGGGTGAAGAGGGAGGATCAGTTTCCCTAACTGAAGGTGCGGAAGGCGCTTGGTGCTGCACCTCTGTAGACGTGTCCTCTGAGCGGAGGTCTAGGGGCTGCTATGTCCCTTTTTGACTGTCGGGCTACAAGGAGAGCCTCCGCACGTTGCACTGTCTCTGCTAACAGTCTACCCAGGTTACGCCGTGCCCAGTTGCCTGCTATTTCAAGAGACTCTTGCCAATCTGGGTTTGAAAAGGCCTCTAATTGAACTCTCTTTTTAAATGACCTCTGAGTAATGGTCTCTCAAGATGAGCAGGGTGGTTATAGCCCAGTTCTTAGCATTCCCCCAAATTAGGTCCATGGTGTTGTCAGAGGGTGTTGATGGTTTAATAGTTGTAGCCAGGGATTGTATCATATTAGGGGTTAGGGTTAGGGCTACAATTGGGTTAGGATTAGCTCATGGATAAAGTTAAGATGAAAACAGAGGGAGTGGGAGAGAAAAAGAGATTTTTTACCAAATGGTCATGCATGAAATTACATCCTTTCATTAAGGCCATTTGGATGTGTAGTACCTAATTTATAAATCCAGCCTCTCCACTCTCCTTCTCTAAGCCGTGGACCAGTGTGGACTGTACTCTAAGACCAAGGCTTGCAATGCATCCCAGCCAGGGGAGATGACGTGCTGGACAACATGCCGGTCAGTGTTTTCTCATTTCATGATATTATGGCAAGTAAACCGTACATGTATCGGCAGTCTTGTTTCTCCCACATATCTTTTATCACGTTTGCAGCACTTTAAATATACAGTTGGTTTTCTTTAAAAAATGTTTCCTTGTGTTGCAGTTCTGAATACTTCTTGCTTTTGTGAATCAAATACCCATTCTTGTTGTTTAAAATAATGGTTCTGTGGGCCGAGTCTCCAATCTGTGAAATGAGCGTATTGACTTATTTCCTGTTTTCCCAGCAATCTTTAATATCAAAATAGCCATTTTGCCCCCTCTTCTGCCAAGAAAAATAGTTTGGAGCTGCAGAAAATAACAAAGCTTATGAAATTTTAAAGTTTTAATCTTTTTAAAAAAATTATTTTAGCTCTTCCAGCCACTGAACACAACACACAGAAGTGCAGTGTGCATTTGTAGTCCTACTCTGAGAAACTGAATTATGTGCAGGCCTATTTGAGTCCTTGCTATATTTGTGTAAAATGAAAAGAAAAAATAGTCCTTTTTAATCTAAACAAAATGGTTATTTGCACCTTACCAGTTTTAAAAAGAAACATAAAATTTTCTGAACAATTTCTCATTTGTTTTTAAAGTCAGAGAATAAATCTTCAGGTATTTTTTAAAATGATTTTCCATACCGTATTTTCACTGTATTAAAAGGCGCAGTCTCGGTTATGGGTGCTATTTCTGTATTTAAAACATACACAAGGCACCGTATTATTAGGCGCATGCTGAAACATACAGTAAAAAATGACAACGGAAGTAAAACAGTGAGTTTCGACACATTTATTGAACAAAATATTCATTCTTCCGCCACAAGACCATCAAAGTTTTCATCTTCTGTATCTGAATTAAACAGCTGCATATTTCAATGTCCAACATCCCGAATTCCTCTTCTTAATCATCTGAATCGGACTCACCGACCGGTTCTGGTTTAGCGTTGATTTTGTGAAAGCTCTTCCAATACATGAAGACGGTATCATAGCCCAGGCGTCTACAATCCACCCGCATATGGTGGCATAACTCGCCCGCCGCTGCCTCATAGTCTTTGTGAAGGAGTGTTCGCCTTCCATCATCCGGCGCTCTGTCCGTTTCCGTGGCAGCCGAGAACCGCGGTGAACGACGACTTCTCGTGCCCCGTTGTGCGTATCGCCACCGTGCCAGTCCCTTTTTCTCCACTTTGTGGGTCAAAGGGATGTTAAAAGTCAGAGGGATCTCATCCATGATGGTGATGTGGCTGGGCGCGGTTATCTTGTTGCGGCAGTAGGTGCGGAAGATGGCCGCCCTCTCCTGGTTAGGGTTAGGGAAGATGGCCGCCCTCTCCTGGTTAGGGTTAGGGTTAGGGAAGATGGCCACCCCTCCTGGTTAGGGTTAGGGTTAGGGAAGATGGCCCCCTCTCCTGGTTAGGGTTAGGGAAGATGGCCACCCTCTCCTGGTTAGGGTTAGGGAAGATGGCCGCCCTCTCCTGGTTAGGGTTAGGGAAGATGGCCGCCCTCTCCTGGTTAGGGTTAGGAAGATGGCCACCCTCTCCTGGTTAGGGTTAGGGAAGATGGCCGCCCTCTCCTGGTTAGGGTTAGGGTTAGGGAAGATGGCCGCCCTCTCTGGTTAGGGTTAGGGTTAGGAAGATGGCTGTCCTCTCCTGGTTAGGGTTAGGGTTAGGGAAGATGGCCGCCCTCTCCTGGTTAGGGTTAGGGTTAGGAAGATGGCCACCCTCTCCTGGTTAGGGTTAGGGTTAGGGAAGATGGCCACCCTCTCCTGGTTAGGGTTAGGGAAGATGGCCGCCCTCTCCTGGTTAGGGTTAGGGAAGATGGCCGCCCCTCTCCTGGTTAGGGTTAGGAAGATGGCCACCCTCTCCTGGTTAGGGTTAGGGTTAGGGAAGATGGCCACCCTCTCCTGGTTAGGGTTAGGGAAGATGGCCGCCCTCTCCTGGTTAGGGTTAGGGTTAGGGAAGATGGCCGCCCTCTCCTGGTTAGGGTCAGGGAAGATGGCCGCCCTCTCCTGGTTAGGGTCAGGGAAGATGGCCACCCTCTCCTGGTTAGGGTTAGGGAAGATGGCCGCCCTCTCCTGGTTAGGGTTAGGGAAGATGGCCACCCTCTCCTGGTTAGGGTTAGGGAAGATGGCCACCCTCTCATGGTTAGGGTTAGGGTTAGGGAAGATGGCCACCCTCTCCTGGTTAGGGTTAGGGAAGATGGCCACCCTCTCCTGGTTAGGGTTAGGGAAGATGGCCACCCTCTCCTGGTTAGGGTTAGGGAAGATGGCCACCCTCTCCTTGTTAGGGTTAGGGCTAGGGAAGATGGCCACCCTCTCCTGGTTAGGGTTAGGGAAGATGGCCACCCTTTCCTGGTTAGGGTTAGGGAAGATGGCTGCCCTCTCCTGGTTAGGGTTAGGGAAGATGGCCACCCTTTCCTGGTTAGGGTTAGGGAAGATGGCCACCCTCTAGTGGTAATCCGCGGGCAGCCGCTGTGCAACAGTTGTCCTCGCGCGTATGGAGAGATGCCGCCTCCTCATAAAGCGAAAACACTAAGATTGCTCTATTACCATTTTCAGCCGCATATTCGATGGCCTGCAGTTTAAATTAAGCCTCATTCATACGCGTCTCGCTTGACCAGCGCCATTTTAGGGGATCCTTACGCGGAGGTGTGCCGCTAATCGCACCCACCAAAGGCGCACAGCAGCTTTTGGAACTCAGTCCACACACAAGGTGCTCCATATTATAAGGCGCACCGTGTTTTAGGTGCGCCTTATAGTCATGAAAATACGGTATTCTCCATCTTTGAACGTCTTCCTCCTCGGTCCGATCTCCTGAGCTGCCACAAAACTAGCAGCTGTAATCGACTGTGGAGAGCTGATCCACTCCTGAAAGATAGTTTTCTCTCTTCAGCTTTTCTTTGTAGTTCTGAAATTGCTCTGGCTCATCTTGAGTATTTTGGGTATTTTTCAGCGAATTCTAAGTGCTTGCTTTAAAATTGTTGTTCATTGTTCCATTTTCTGTTCGTTAATTTCTCGCCACATATCAAGCACACAGGTAAGCCAGCGTATATGAAGGCAACTGAATCCGTCCACACTGGTTTATTATTTATTAGGTTAGGGCAGGTTTTGCACACTCCAAAAGCCCCCAGCTGGTAAAGGTGAGGGCTATTGACATTTAAAAAATGGATGGTATCAACTCAAACTACAAGATAACTATACAATAAAACAAACAATAATAAAATATAAATATAAATTAAGAAATAACCTTTATTTTCATGTTTTTTGGGGGAATGGAGCTACTACACGGAGGCTGAAGAGCCGCATTGCCAACCTCTACCTGTAATTCCAAAAAAACTTCTCCAATTTTGGCATAACTGTTGTCCCACAGCTAATTTTATCTGAAGTCAGTAATTAACCCGTGCAAGCACTTTCTGCTATTTAGAATTAGCATTTTAGTTGATTCCACTGCTAGTTGTAGCGATTAGCCCTCCTATCTCTTCCGAACATGGCTTCTCCCCCTCACTCTGTAATGTGTGAGATCTAAATACAGTATATTTACACTAATCTCACTTTCTTTTTACAACATACAGTATTTAAATGTGGTTTTGTAGAGTTTGGGACAACTGCATCAAAAGAGTCCATTTTCTAAAACACTACAGGTAAGCTAATGATCATTTTGGCCACAGACACTCCGAGCCATGCAGTTATTTTTGTTGTTGCCCTTGTCTTCAGTACGTGGAATGGTCTTTAGAGTCATTTAAACAGGTCACATGCAAATCAAAGCATTCAAATAATTGCATTCATACAGCTGCATTTAACTGTCAGCTGTGTATGAACTCAAACAGCATCAGCACAAGAGTAGTTTTGACACGATAAATTGAATATTTCAGGGTGTTTCTGGTAACTTCAAGTTGCCCAAAAATAGAAAACACACTTCAAATGCTCTTCAAGGTCTTAAGTTATGTATTATAAATGCAGGATGCTTCAGAAACAAAAAACACAAGATTTATCCAAGGCTATAGAACTTAAATTAGCATCTATTGCAATAGAACCAGGAAAACATTTCCAGGGTCCATGTACAGCAACAGATGAACATCTCACTGAACTTGTGGTATTTGATGGGATCTTTGATGGGCACAGATCCCACATCTGTAAGTGTGTAGCAGCTGATAACCTTGGAGCTTATTGACTGACTGCTTTGCTTAACTTAGCTAGACCAGACCTAGTTGTTTCCAGTCCTGGAGGACAGACGCTTGCTCCCAAGTTTTGCTCTTAGCTGGTCATCCTGGTAAAGGAGTCAAGCTGGGAAAAGTTGGAATTGCAGTTTTGCTCTTTTGAGGTAGTTTGTTAGCAGCTTGGTGCTAGTTAGCCGGACTGCTCCCATTGCTGATTTTAGCCTGCAAACCTTGTGTTTTGTGGCTAATTGAGCTTGTTTTGCAGTATCTTGATAATTCCCCTGCAGGCTATCATATTGCTGCTCTGAAGAAGGGCATCATTGCTGCTTCTGGTTCTATCCTGGACCAGATCAATGGTTCTTTAGTGTCAGGTTATGGACCCCGGTCCTACAAGGTGGCAGTGATTAAGCCGTTGCTTAAAAAACCATCACTGGATCCTGATGTCTTGGCAAATTATAGGCCAATATCCAACCTTCCTTTTATCTCTAAAGTTCTAGAGAAGGTGGTGGTGACTCAGTTACTGGAGCACCTGCAGAGGAACAGCCTGTTTGAAATGTTTCAGTCAGGCTTTAGAGCTCACCACAGCACAGAAACAGCACTTCTTAAAGTCACTAATGATCTTCTCATAGCTTCCGATCATGGACTGGTCTCTATGCTGGTTCTGCTGGACCTCAGTGCTGCTTTTGATACAGTTGATCACAGCATCCTGTTACAGAGACTGGAACATGTGATTGGGATTAAAGGGACAGCACTAGACTGGTTTAGATCATATTTATCTGATAGATACCAGTTTGCCCATGTCCATGGTGTTCCCTCCTCATACAGTAGGGTTAGCCATGGAGTTCCTCAAGGTTCCGTACTTGGACCAATCCTCTTCACATTGTACATGCTTCCCTTAGGGAACATTATTCGGCAGCATGGGATAAATTTTCATTGTTATGCTGATGACACTCAGCTCTATTTATCCATGAAACCCGAGGAGACAGAGAAGTTAGTGAAGCTCCAGACCTGTCTTAAAGACATAAAGTCCTGGATGTCTTCAAATGTCCTCCTCCTTAACCCAGGAAAAACTGAGGTCATGGTGTTTGGTCCTGAACCTCTCAGGGATAGATTAGATCACATGATCACTCTAGATGGTATCTCATTAACATCTAGTCTCTCTGTGAGGAATCTAGGAGTAACTTTTGATCAAAATCTCTCCTTCAACTCACACATTAAATTAGTCTCTAGAAGTGCCTTTTTTCACTTGAGGAACATCTCAAAGATCAGGAAGCTACTGATGCAGCCTGATGCTGAAAAGTTAATTCATGCTTTTGTTACTTCCAGGCTGGACTACTGTAACTCCTTATTATCAGGGTGTCCAAACAACTCTTTAAGAAGCCTCCAGTTGATCCAAAATGCTGCAGCCAGAGTTCTGACAGGTATTGACCACAGAGGTCACATGACTCCTGTAATGGCGTCGCTTCATTGGCTGCCCGTTAAATTTAGAATAACTTTTAAAACCCTTCTTCTGACCTACAAGGTCCTCAGAGGCCTAGCTCCATCCTACCTGGAGGAGCTAGTGATACCTTACCAGCCCAATAGACCGCTCCGCTCTCAGAATGCTGGTCTACTTGTGGTTCCCAGAGTTTCTAGGAGTAGAATGGGGGGCCGAGCATTTAGCTACCAGGCCCCCCTGCTATGGAACCAGCTCCCTGTCCAGGTACGGGAGGCTGACTCCATCTCTACTTTAAGATCAGACTTAAAACCTCCTCTTTGAAAAAGCTTATTGTTACTAATTCAGTAGTTCCAGTTACTATCATAGACAGACAAATTATCATACTTAGGGGGTCGTCTAATCGTTAGGTCACATCTTAGTTATGCTGTTATAGGCCAAGGCTGCCGGGGTCCGGAAACATGATCACCTGACAGGCCTCTGTCACCCCACTGGGTCATGGTTTCCTCTCCTTTCCTCTCCTTTCCTCTCCTCATCAAGCAGACTAGTTATGCTGAATCTTGTGTAGTTTTTCTGCTTCTCCCCCCCCCCTCTATCTATTTGCAGGTATCACTGCCATCGGAGCTGCATAATGACCTCCGGCCCCGTTGAAGTGATTGTGCATATTTTTTGTGTGTGTTTCTGTGCTCTGTGCCTCTCCTCTCCTCTCCTCTCCTTTCCTCTCCTTTCCTCTCCTTTCCTCTCCTTTCCTCTCCTTTCCTCTCCTTTCCTCTCCTTTCCTCTCCTTTCCTCTCCTTTCCTCTCCTTTCCTCTCCTTTCCTCTCCTTTCCTCTCCTTTCCTCTCCTTTCCTCTCCCTCTCCTCTTCTTTCCTCTCCTCTTTCCCCTCCTCCTCCTTCTCCTCTCCTCTACCTCCCCTTCACTCTACCTCTCCTCTCCTCTACCCCTCTCCTCTCCTACCTATCCTATCCTCTACCTGTCCTCCCTCCTCTCCTCTCTCTTTACCCAGCCGGCCATCAGCAGGAGGGTCCCCCTACATGAGCCTGGTCCTGCTCAAGGTTTCTTCCTGTTAAAGGGGAGTTTTTCCTTGCCACTGTTGCTTGTCTGGGGTCAGGCCCTGGGATTCTGGAAAGCGCCTTGAAACAATTTTGATTGTATAAGACGCTATATAAATAAAGATTGATTTGATTTGATATGATTCTGTTAGGTTGGGTTAAGGTTAGCAGCTGAGGCTTCTGGCGAGTGATGGAGAAAAGTGGAGGTAGGAGAGGGTGGGGTAAGAGAGAGAGCAGAGACTTTATGCGACCTGACCTCAAAGTCACATGCCGCACTCCACCAGCGACAACAGCTAGATCAGCTTTTCACACCTGAAGGACAGTGGGACATTTGGGGTTCTGGTGCTTTTCTATATCTTGTGGTAAATTTCTTCTGGTGGTAGTCGAGAGGTGCTGATGAGGAAGCGATCTTCGTAGACTCCGACTTGGTTATAAGTCGGAGTTAACAGTCAGGCATCTATCGGACGCTGAAGCTGGCACGAGGGAGGTTTTGTTGTCCAAATGGTGAAGATCTCAGAAGTGCTTACTTCAATAGCCCCTCTTATACCATCAAGTAAGCACATTCTTCTCTGATGCCCTCCTAACACAGTATATCAAACCCAATGGCATAGAGTTCAGTTAGGATCAAAAATGGAAGTAGGAGGAAGGCCTCATGGTGATACTCCTCATAAGAACTATCAGGAGCCGGAGCACATCCTCATTAGCAGCTGCTCATACAGGAAAAAATTAGGACATCCACCAGACACCGGTGATAAGACACATCTGGTGCATATGAGAGATGGCGCCTGGATGGCCCACAGGTGCAGGTGGTCCAGGTCCCAACAACAATTAAAATGATTTTTTGCGAGTTTAATAAAGTTGAACCCACCCTAGACATCAAATTGTGATTGTGGCTATTGATTGAAAAGCCACCTTGTGATAGCTCAGATGAACTACATGCACACTCTTCAGATGTTCAAGTTCCCTTTCCTTAAATGTCCCCAGTGAGCATGATACGTTTTACAGAGAGGTGATACAATTAGCTCCATAATGATTTAGGTTTGCACTAATTACTCTTGGATCAGTCTTCATTAATGTGTATGGATTCAAAACACATATGCAACACTCTTCTGATTCACTTTTAAGATTTGCTTTTGAAAATATATTTTTGTTCCAATGTCACGTCTGTTTTACCTTGCAAATTTCAAAGTAACAATGTGTTCTGAATACATGCTTTTCCCTTGGGACTGTATGGGCTGTGGAATAAAGCATCATTAGAATCGTGTGTGTGTGTGTGTGGGGGGGGGGTTGTTTACACACTCAAAGGAGCAAGTTCGAGCACGTCCATCTAATTATTGCATCATTAACAATGCTTTGCATCTTTAGATTTTTCCCCAACTAAAATCTAACTAGAATTTTAATGATTACAACCCAAATTATCCATCTAGTCAGCCAACCATCTTCTCATTTTTTTTCCTTGGAAAAAAAAATGATGTCTATCAGTAAAAAAGTACTTTTCATCCATTGATGAGGCAGGAAAAAAAACAGCAAATATTTTAATAGTCATTCTTTGCTTATGCCAATATTTTTTTTACTCTTGAGGTCAGAGCTAAATAATGTATTAATCTGAATTGTAGCAGACATTACGTTGAAGAGAAAATTGCAGCTAATAAAAAAGTGAAATGAACTTATAGTAAAGCAGGTATTAAAATAAAAGTCATATCAAAATTACAAGGATGTCATGTTGATAAGCCAGACAGCAGTTATGTTAATGTCTACTTCAGACATATGAAATGAACAGTTCTGTTCAGTGGATCAGTAAAAAACAAAGATAAAATCAACCAAGAATGAAACAAATGAAGAAGCCAAAAATAACAGTATTTGAGCAGTAACCACCTGAAATGGAGCAGGAAATGAATAACAATAAAGAACTTTAGTGTCATTTTCCAGATGTCCTGTATTTTGAATACACTTGGAGAAGATCTACTATTAAATGTTGACTAATAAAGAATGTATGGATATTGCCACTGTAAAAGTACTGTAATTACATTATGAAGTCGTATAAAGTCTAACTGCCATATCTGAGTAGTTTCATGGTCATTTTTGAGGAATTCAACTATCTCCAACTGTTAAAACAATAGACTTGACAGATGTCATCTTATTTGAAAGGAAATTAGGTTAAGCTTGATCATGAATCCAATTCCTCACGCTGTCTTGATGGACGACCAATGCTGTAAATGAATCAAGAATGTCTTTATTTTTTGCCATGGTATCCTGTCAGTTTGAAATCCGGTGAGGACAGAGGTAGTCATCTGAAATGATCTCAAGTAATTGGAGGGAGAGGGAAAAGTAAGTCAATTGAGCATGAAAATCAACATCTATATGAAAGTATAAAAAGACAAACAAGCCATTACCTCCACAGAGACACACCGGAGGAGAAGCACATGCTAGACCTCACTGGCTCATACCAGGTTTGATTTTCGATATCTTTCCTTCCTCAAATGAAGGACTATGGCGGCATTATTTTGCGTGACCTCTTTTCTATTTCTACAGGAATGCAATCGGTGGAATTTGTCCGAGGGATACTCTACCTGTCCCTCACTGTTGTGGGAGCTCCGGGAAATATTTGTCTCATTCTGGCATATCTCATCTTGTTGCATCAGGAGAACCGGCTGCTCCCGGCTGATGTCATCATTCTTCATCTATCATGTGTAAACCTTCTGGTGGTAGTTGCTCGCTGTCTGCTAGAGTTCCTTGCTTCCTTTCACCTTGCCATCATCTTTGGAGATGTAGGTTGCAAGTCAGTGATCTTTGTCTACAGAACATCCCGCTCCCTGTCCATCTGGCTCACTTTCATTCTAAGTGCCTACCAATGCCTGTGCATAGCCCCTCCAGGGTCACAGTGGACCACGCTTCGCATTGTTTTTGCCAGCTATTTATTTTATGTCTTTTTCTTCCTCTGGCTCCTTACCACAAGCATGAGCTCAGCTGCTGTACTCTTTTCCTTTGGGACCCAGAACGACACAAACTTGATAAATCATAGTGTCAATGTGCAGTTCTGCTTTGTTCATTTTCCTTCTAAAATGTCCAGAGATGCAAATGGAGCAGCCCAGGTGGGCAGAGATGTAGTACCAATGGCCCTCATGACTCTAGCCAGTTTGATCATCCTGGCCTTTTTGTATAAGAACAGTCAACAGGTGAAGGGTCTCCGCAGTAGGGATGGAGGAAGTGGAAGGGCAGAAAGGAGGGCTGCCAAAGCTGTGGTAACCCTTGTGACCTTATATGTGCTCCTTTATGGGGTTGATAACGGGCTTTGGGTGTATACGCTCACTGTGAGGGAGGCCATGAGGTCTTCTTTGATCTCTGACCTGCGGGTGTTTTTTTCCTCATTGTATGCAGCCCTGAGCCCCATTGTGATCATCATATCTAACAGGAAGGTGAATAGCATTCTGAGGTGTGCAGAGCAGCAGAAGCATGTTCAGTAGGAAGCCCCAACTGCTCGTCCTGTGGGAGTCGCTGTGATGGATCATTTTCAGAGAAAAGCAGACTGACAGAATAAAGTAAACAAGAAAGTCTGGGTTAAATGTGGGTCGTTGTGTCTTTGTATCCAGTTCCTCTTTACTTCTGCTTGTGTCGTCACGCTTGAAGCTTTCTTTTCCACACACACAAATCATCCAAATAGTTCATATTGTTTCAGTTTTTATGGCTGTAATGAGTTTATATAAAAAGTTCTTGCCATTACCATCAGCATTCAAATTGTTAAATCTATAGACTTTCTATGAAACAGAATTTAGTATTGATCTCTTCTCCCCAGTGAATGCATAGTTATCAATGTGAGACCATTATAGAGAATAGGAACTGTTCATTCCAAGCCATGGAATATTTTAATTAAATAAATCCCCCATACATTTTGGGGGTATTCTACTAACTGAATATAAATATGATCATCTTCAATAATCTTCATGATAATAATCTGTTTTTATTACTTATAGCTTGTATTATATAAAAGAGAACTAGAGACAGTAATGATTCAAAAATCTGTCATAAATATTGTAAAGACTGACTGATTTTGCATGGTGTTACGTTTATTATCCATAGTATACGTTATCCACATTAGAAACTGTATAAAGTATAAGTATGTAATAAACTGTGTATGTATCAATAATTATCTAGTAAAATCGGATATTTGAATACGACCTAATTGTTTAATATTTACTTTATAAACCATCCACCATCGTTTACAATCGATGGTTTTAAAGGTAAAATTGAGTTTATGAATGATGATTATTATCAGTCAATCAATCTTTATTTATATAGCGTCTTTTACAATCAAAATTGTCTCTAAGCGCTTTCCAGTAATAAAGCAACAGTGGCAAGGAAAAACTCCCCTTTAACAGGAAGAAACCTTGAGCAGGACCAGGCTCATGGAGGGGGACCCTCCTGCTGATGGAGAGGAGAGGAGAGGAGAGGAGAGGAGAGGAGAGGAGAGGAGAGGAGAGGAGAGGAGAGGAGAGGAGAGAGAGGAGAGGAGAGGGGAGGAGAGGAGAGGGGAGGAGTAGAGAGGGAGAGGGGAGGAGAGGAGAGAGAGGAGAGGGGGAGAGGAGAGGAGAGGAGAGGGGACCAAAAAACAATCAAAGTGAGTATACCTCTCACCCAAGTGGATTATGGGTTGGGAGGTGGTCCTGTTTCACACCGTTATGATCTCGGAGCATTTTATTAGGCCTTCATTCAGGTTTTGGCGTTGAAAGAAGACTGACAAAACAACCACTTTAGATTCTGGAGTCGTTCTTCATCCTGCCACATTGGTGACTCCACATTGAACATGTTCAAGGCAACAGAAGACAGTGTCTCCTCTTCAGCCATGTCCTCCTAGCACCAACAGCCGGGAGGTTTTTCGCTGATATTTCAAGCTTCCCGAGTCCTGGCAGAGTAACCTGGCTCTATGGTTTCAGCACATCAGTGCTTTTACAGCAACTCAAATCAATCTTTATTTATATAGAGTCTTTTACAATCAAAATTGTTTCAAGGCGCTTTCCAGAATCCCAGGGCCTGACCCCAAACAAGCAACAGTGGCAGGAAAAACTCCCCTTTAACAGGATGATCCAAGACTGAAGGGGAGAAGAAACAGCTTAAAAAGAGGAGGTGGAGGGAGACGAGACAGAGACGTTACCCAATTACACAGGAGGAAGACTGTCAGGAAGATGTGGATGACACCCACCAGAGTTGAAAAAACAGGACGTGATGAAGACAGGGACAAAAACCTGTACAGGAGAGACACTTAACACTGGTCCTGACAAATGCTCGTCTGGTCACTGAATTAACAACATACAGTTGGAAAAGCCTGATTTTTTCTTCTTCTCAGTGTTATTAAAATTTACACTAAATGAATGTCTGTCAAGGCCACCTGGGTTTCTTTTGGATCAGAGCCTCAGACTTGGAAGACTTGTTTTTTCAGCAGTTAGACACCAAAACATGGGTAACATTTATTGAGCAATCGCTAAAACAGAGGTGTCGAACTCAAAGACCCAGTGGGCCAAAATTCAAAACTAGGACAAAGTCACAGGCCAACATTGATATTTATTGAAAAAAAATCTTCCTCCAGCTACAACCGGGAACCTTTTGATATGGACCCAAACTAGTTTTGCTCAACAACTGAACATGGAACAAGCGAAGCTTAACACAATACAATAAATAATTTATTGCACATATGCAAAATTGAAATTCAAATAAAAACACATCACTGGCATTCATTACTTCTCTTTTAAATTCCAACAGTAATCTTTTGCCATTGTAAGTTAATGTAGTGTAAATCTAATGCCTTTTCATCTCTTCTACTTTCTGGCGCCTTTGAGTCATTTCCAGGTGTTTGTGCTTGTCTTGGTTTTGTGTTTTATAGTGTCATCTGTTGTTGTCATCCTTGTGATGAACATTGGCTCCACATACAAGACAGACAGGTCCGTCTTTTACACATCTAAACAGACATTCTGCCTCCTACCTGTTCAGAAAGGTCCTATTTTCTGGATTTTCCTTTAATCATTTTTCAGAGGGGTAGTGCGGTGCCAGAATTAGCATTAGCATATAAGGTCGCTATGACTACTTCCTTTCTTGGTGGTTGGAAAGCCACATATTGGTGCATTACCACCACCAGCTCATGTGGACTGTGGATTTTCACACCAAAACACCAGCAGAGCATTCTGGTATTTGTAGTATTAGCACATGCGCTTTAAGCGATAATACTGGTGGGCCAGCTCTTAATAGTCAATTGGTATGGCCAAATATAATTACATTGCGGGCCAAATTTGGCCCACAGGCCAGAGTTTGACACCTATGCTCTAAAAGCATACACCCAGGCCCAAGTCCACCACACGGTCCCCAGGTTGGCCCATCTGGGCCGGGTGTATAATAAAAATAGTTACCTAGAAACAAAGCAGAGACCAGACACCAGTCATTTTCTCAGGTATTGTGACATGTAGGATAATAGGATGTATATTTAGGCAGTAGTGATAAAGGGTTACATATGATTGTAAGGTTCACATTTCCTGAAAATTACAGTAAAATAGAGGGACATCGGCTGTCAAATGACCTCAGGGCACCTGAACAGAACCACGGGTGGCACCACATCTGTTCCAGGGTAATACGCTGATCCAGGTTGAATAGGAAACAGCTCTTCAAAAACTTCTTACAGTCTGAGGAGGGTAGACGGAGAGAAAAGTGACCTTTAGAACGAAAGCTGCATTCATTAATTACAAGTTCAGACAATTGCAAAATATTAATAAAGAATAGAAGTAGCAGCATCTCTTTACCTTCAGACACTTTTAACTTCTTTATAGTCTGGGTGAGGAAATCTTCGCAGTGCTGCATCCCTGTTGTGAACAAGTCCGTATTTTCACTAAGTAGTTCCAGGAGGATGGAGCCAAGTTGCCAGACGGTGGTCGGGCCAGCTTCACAGGTTCCCTGGTGGTTAAACTCTGGAGGCCTAAAGCAAAAGGTTCCTGTGAGGAAAGAAAAAGGTTTGGAATTAAAGTGTCCACTGAAAAGCTCCAAATCAGACGTCAGCATGAGTTCAGCCGTGCCGGCGTAGCTGCGATATCCCGGCGTCACAAAACATAGGGGTCACCAACCTTTTTGAGACGGAGAGCTACTTCCTGGGTCCTGAATAATGTGAAGGGCCACCAGTTTGATACACACTTCTGAAATAGCCAATTTGCTCAATTTACCTTTAACTAAATGTCATTATTAATAGTTAATGATATTCATCTCTGCAAAGACACTGATCATGTTAATGATTTCTCACAATCGATATCAACAATGATTTAAACAAGAATCGCAAACAAAATAAATGAGATGCAGCTCATTGGTCAGTCAATAGTGGTGCTATTTGAGCTATTTTTAGAACAGGCCGGTGGGCGACTCATGTGGTTCTGACGGGCGACCGGGTGCCCGCGGGCAACGTGTTGGTGACCCCTGGTCTAGTGAACCAAACTGAACCAACTGAAAACCTAACAAATATTTTACAGTATGATCAGATAAATAAAGCAATAGTTTCTTATGGCTCTGTCAGTCATTTTTAATTTTCAAGAGGCACAAAAGACAATTTGCTTTCTATAAAAATCCCCATAACATGAACATTAAATGAATGAAGCGGTATTATTCAAGGCACCATCAGTAGATTTTCTCATTTAGCAAAAGTGGGCTAAATTTACTTCAAAGAAAAAAATTATAACAGCAATTTTCTATCATTCACTCAGCTGAAATATTTTTCGAACATAATTGGATTGAAATACAATAACAAAGTGCAAAAATCTATGAAGCAAAAACAACACTTTCTTCAAGGAAAAGGCACATGTGCAGTGAAAAATATTTAACTTTTAAGCTTGAGCTGAGTAATAATTGTAAATGTGTTATTGCACCTTAATGTTCACTTGTTTGAGGCTGATACTTGGTGGTGTCTCATCTTTTGGACGAGTTCATCAATGTTGGGGGTCCGGCTCTGAGCTGAGGAACTCCTCACAGTTGAGTGAAGGTGTTCAGCAGGAAGTCCACTTCTGTGTGATGTTTTGTTCAGCTTCATCAAAGAAAGCAGTTGTTCCCGCAGGTCTGTGCTGCCAAACACAGGCAACGTTGGAGCAGCCTGGATGTGTGTCGGGGAGGAAACGGGCAAACTCCGCAGCACCCACTGCCCCATGTGTTGCCTTCAGGGCATCACTGCATTGGAGCTCAATCACCTCCATTTGGAGCTTTGGTGCTGAGCTTCCACCTCAACCTCAAACGGACGGCTGAGCAGTTCAACCTGCTTTTTGTGCTTTTAAGTCAGTGACTCTGCGTGGGAAGTCAGCGGCGAGAACACTCATCTAATCAGCAAACTGTGCGCTCGGGAACACACTGGTAGAGAGCTTCTCTTTCAGGGTCTGGCAGCTGGGAAAGTGGCTCAAGTTTCCTTTGTGCATCTGTGCCTCCCACAGAGTCCGTTTGGTTCTAAAGGCCTTCACTGTACTGTACATATCAGAGGGGAAACACTGAGGAACACGGGCTTCTGTTCTTCCTTCTTCTCTTCTGACTATTGTGTGTTTGATGAATGCAGCATCCACTCACTGCCCCCCCCCCCCCCCCCCCCCCCTCATTTACACTGCTCCTGGTTTCACAATGCTCCTCAGACAGATGCAACCAGAGACACTGATGCCGTCAGACAATAAACCTGAGTGTTGTTGTGTCCGGTTATAACATGTTCATGCTTTTCTCCTGCAACAGTTCATCACACCTGCTCAGGGAAACCTCGGTGTAAAGGAGGTGAAGCCTCAGTGACTCTACTTTGCTGTTTTAGAAACTAACAGTTATTAGATGAATATACAGTGTGCACGTACGCGCACACGTGTGTATAAACACTTAATACACACGTGTGCGTGGATGTAGACTTTTTAGTACTTTGGGTTCATAGACTTTTTAGTATTTTGCAGATTCGTGTCTGTATATAAACCAGATCCTCCTGTAATAAAGAACTAAAGGCTGACTGTTGTCACGTGACCTGTCTCCGTCTGTGTCCGATGATGGAACCTGCCTGGAACATCTGGTCCACAGAAAAAGCAAAACAGCTCACAGAACTGGCCCAGTTTAGACCCCAAAATGACAAAAGATAATGAAAATGTGTGACGCAGTAGAACAATGGACGAACTTTCTATTGGTCATTGACAGTTTCACTCATCGTCATCAGAATTCATCAAAAATATTCAAACCAACAAACTACACGTCGAACCGCAAAGTTTAGAACTCAAAAGGGAGCGACAGGTGAAGATTTAAAGCTCAACGCAGCGGAAGAAGTTCCAAAAAGGAGAAATATCATGTGATGCTTTATCGCCACCCGGTGGACACGCGTGGAACTGCAGTCAATAGTTAAACGCGCTCCGACACATTCTGACCTCTGCTGCTCCTCCTGGACTCCAGGGCGGCATAAATATGCTGCTTTTACAAGTCTTTAAAATCTGTCAAGAATCATAAATCTTATTTAGTTAACTAGGTTGAATAATGGTGGAGAATAGTGTCCGAAAAGCGTCTTTATTTAAAGTGAACAAGAACAGTTCGGTCCGCGTTCACAGAGAGGCGGAGAGACCTCGAGAGAGTCCAAAACAAGTCCGCTAGGAAAACTCTCAAAAATAGTCAAGCCACAGAAGTCAGGGTTTGGCGATGAGGACGAAAACACTCCGCCGCTGGCAGACGGGAGTTCTGTCCTTAAATCTAACGGGAGATTGAAGAGAGACCGCAGGTGCGTGTGTCTGCGGGGCCACTGTGGCTGATGAGCGGCTCCTCCACGCCCCCTGCAGGTAGACACCAGCAACAACGGTCCCAGAAACTGGGAACCCAACAAACCAGTTTTTCAAAGTATTCCTTTCAGACTGAGCAGGAAGACTGAAGACCGACAAGGTGAGTAAACGAAGAGCATTATTGAAAAGAATTGACAGTTGTGTTTGGAGATAAAATCAAGATTTGGATTAATGAGACTTCATATTTAGTATTAGCACAAAACATTGTTATATATTATAAATGAAGAGGTCTTATTTAACTTTCTTATAGTCTGGCTTTAGTTATAGTTGAATAGTCTTTCTAAGTGAAGTTTAGTTTATTTTTCTGCTCTTTGCTACTGATTCTAAAAGAACTTTAAACCCACCCAGAACGCTTTAATGGTAGTAATATATACGCCATAAAGCTGTTGATGAGGTTTTAAAAGTGAAAGTGAAAGTATTCTCTTCAGACGAAGCAGGAAGAGCGACATTTTAGGTGAAAAGCTCTTAGAGTTATTAGAGTTGTTCAACAGTCCAGGTTACAGCTGGATATTTTGGTATTATTTAAGACAATCAACTTTAAAAATAATTAAATAAATCCACACAGGATCACAGGACACCAACAGGATTTTGTTCATGTTGCACGTTTTCTCACAGTGGTTTATTGTTCTATGTTGTGGAACCACTGTGAAAGAAATGCAGGAGTGGGTGTCATTTCTTTCATCTATTTTAAATAGAGCAGTGATCTTTGAGGACTTGGATCTTAGAAATAATTGAAGAGGGGAACAAATCAAATCAAATCAAATCAGTCTTTATTTATATAGCATCTTATACAATCAAAATTGTTTCAAGGCGCTTTCCAGAATCCCAGGGGGAAAGAGGAGAGGAGGGAGAGGAGAGGAAAAGGAGAAAGGAAAGGAGAGGGAGGAGGAGAGGAGAGGAAGAAGAGAGGAGGAGAGGAGAGGAACCATGACCCAGTGGGGTGACAGAGGCCTGTCAGGTGATCATGTTTCCGGACCCCGGCAGCCTTGGCCTATAACAGCAAACTAAGATGTGACCTAACGATTAGACGACAAATGAGGGAAGTTAAAAAGTCCTGACTAGTATGTTTATGTAGCACCAGATAATTTAGTGGCTGAGCTGAAGACAGTCCTTTCACCATGTTGGCCTGTGGAAAACCAGTGTTGTGGGCCCGATGGACCAGCGTCCCCGTCGTTGCCGGACCACCGTTGGCCACCAGTTGGGTTTTGGGATCAAAGTGGGGGCGTTTCCTGTATCCGGTTCTCCTCACGGATTCATGACTACAACATTTTGCTGCAAGTGCAGAGACGTTTGCTCTGGAAAGAACTTTAGAGCACATTCAGTGCTGCAGGATGAGGGGCTGGAAAAGGAGCCAGTTCTTTTCTCACTGCAGGGAACAGTTAAAAAAAGCAGCTTAAACTCTGAAAACATGAAAATTATACAGATACATCATTGATTTATTGATTCAGTTGTTATCCAGAATGGATTAGAAATGTTCCTGTTTGATAAAAATGCAGTGAATTGGGATTATTTAACTCCAACCTCTACAGATTATTTACCTTCATCACAGTCTCATCACTATTTCTGATGTTTCCTCAGGATGGACGAGGACAGAGCAGAGTCCACAGTGCCCAGCTGTGTGTCCCTGAAGAGTGACCACTCCAAAGGTGGAATGATAAAGTTCAGAAGTTCAGAGGAAATGTAAGAAAACTAAAGCGTGATGATGTGTTTGTGTGCCAGCTGTTAGTCACATTAACAGCAGCAGGTTGTGAGTTTATTATTGGAGATGTTTAACACTTAAACCTCAGACAGTCATATAGTTACAGACTTAATGTGAATATTGTTGATTAGAAACAAGAATCAGGTTTAAACTGAAAGATGAATTCAGACATAAATGCTGGAACAATATTGAGTCTTGATCAGGTTCTTTCATCCTATAAATCAAAGGACTAATAGAGATGTGTTTCATAGTGAGAGGGGGGAGCACATCCTATCAAACTGGGACCAGGCAGCTCCACCAGGAGAGTCCTCTTGTTCACAATCTGGAAGCAGATCTGGAGATGCTGAAATGAAGCCCAAACAAAGTAAAACTGTTCAATATGAGATTTAACTTGTGATGTCATGAATTTGTAGTTGTGTTGATGATTTATTATAGATGGAAATCATTGGTTTACTTATGTTCAGGAAGTGATCTGCAGGAGGTGATAGAAGGTCATAAGATGAGTCTGAAGAGAAGATTGAACATGTGACTGAAGGAACTCATGAAGCAGGAAGTGGAACCCTGCTGAACAAGATCTACACTGAGCTCTACATCACTGAGGGACAAAGTGAGGAGGTGGACACACAACATGAGGTGAGACAGCTTGAGAGAACCTCCAAGAAGAACATCCAGGACACTCCAATCAAGTGCCAGGACATCTTCAAAGTCTTATCTGAGCAACAGAGACACATCAGAGTGGTTCTGACCAACGGTGTCGCCGGCGTTGGAAAAACCTTCTCAGTGCAGAAGTTCAGTCTGGACTGGGCAGAAGGTTTGGAGAACCAAGACATCAGTCTGGTGCTTCCGCTCTCATGCAGGGAGCTGAACTTGATCAGAGATGAGCAGCACAGTCTTCTCTCACTGCTTCATGTTTTCCATCCAACATTACAGAAGATCAGAGCAGAAGATCTGACTGTCTGGAAACTTCTGTTCATCTTTGATGGCCTGGATGAAAGCAGATTTTCACTGGGTTTCAACAACATCAGGTCATCTCTGATGTCACACAAGTATCGTCAGTTGAGGTGCTCCTGGTGA
>NC_079525.1:0-110000 GCF_003711565.1 Takifugu flavidus
TGCTGTTCTTGTCTTTTTGAAATGTGAAGCCCAACTGGACCTGAGAAGAAGATAAACTGTAAAACATCAGCTCAAAGCACTCTGGAATAAATATATAATATATTCATATCTGCTGAATATATCGACTAACACATGTGCATGTATATTTTGCTTTAAGGTCCCACATGTGAACACGTCCCCATCGGCTCTTATCAATCAAACCTTCAGTCAAACCTGAGGAGGAAGTTTATGTGTGTGCAGGAAGGCTGCGATGAGAAGGCAGACGAGCAACGACTGGACGACGTCTACACACACAGCTGTACGTCACCACCGGTGGCGACATACATATCATTGCTCAGCACGAGGTCACTCAGATTGACATGGTTGGGAACCCTTCAGACACAGAACAACCCATTAGTCCCAGTGACCTGTTTACACCTCCAGCTGGGAAATATAAACCCATAAGAACTGTTCTGACCAACGGAAATGCAGGAATTGGCAAAACCTTTCTAATCCGCAAGTTTGTGTTGGACTGGGCAGAACAACGAGCCAATCAAGACGTGCATCTCATATTGCCGTTCACCTTTCGCCAGCTGAACCTGTTGAGGGGGACACGCCTATCCTTGGCTGAACTCACTCATAAGTGCATCCAAGAGTCCAGGGCCATTCAAATAGAGGCTCTTAACAGCATCTTTACAGCTCTGCAGTCCTCAGGAGACGCCAATTTTGACAATTGTAAATTCAAGCTTCTGTTTATCTTGGATGGGCTGGATGAGAGCCGACTAGAAATGGACACCAGAACCAATGAATTCCAGGAGGCGGATATAGATGTGAAGGCACCGTGCTCGGTGGAGGTCCTGCTCACAAACCTCATTAACAGAAGTCTTCTCCCCTCCGCTCGACTCTGGATAACCACGAGGCCCGCGGCAGCCAATCAGATCCATCCGGATTTTGTGGACATGAGGACAGAGGTGCGAGGGTTTACTGACGTGCAGAAGGAAGAGTACTTTAGGAGGAAGTTCAAGGACGAGGAGCAGGCGTGCAGCATCATCTCTCACATCAAGGCATCTCAAAGCCTCCATATCATGTGTCACATCCCAATCTTCTGCTGGGTCACTGCAAAGGTTTTTAAGAATGTGTTGAAGATGCAAGAAGAGCTGCCCAAGACTCTCACAGCGATGTACATCTCCTTCCTGGTTGTTCAGTCCACACCGAAAAACAAGAGAGGAGACGGGAAAGCTCCACAATGGAGTCCAGAGAGCTGTGAGATGATTCCAATTCTGGCAAAGCTGGCATTTGAACAACTGCAGAAAGGCAATGTGATCTTCTACGAGTCCGATCTAAGAGACTGTGGCATCACCGTCAGGTCGGCTGAGGCCTACTCAGGAGTGTTCACGCAGATGTTCAGAAGGGAGCGAGGACTGTTCAAGGAGGAGGTGTTCTGCTTTGTCCATCTGAGTGTTCAGGAGTTTCTCGCTGCTCTTCATGTACATTTGACATTCACCAATTTTGGCACCAACATACTGTCAGAAAACATAACCTTATTACGTTATTTACGCTCTAAACTGCCCAACATCAAAATCAAACAAACTGTTTTTTACCAGTGTGCGGTGGACGAGGCCTTGCAAAATGAAAAAGGACACCTGGACCTGTTCCTGCGGTTCCTTTTGGGTCTTTCTCTGCCGACCAATCAGGCTCTTCTACGAGGTCTAATTAACGGTGAAGGCAGCTCAGAGCCCAATCAGGAAATCATGGCTACATCAAGGAGAAGATTGGAGAGAATCTGTCCTCAGAGAGAATCATCAACCTGTTCCACTGTCTGAACGAGCTGAACGATAGTTCACTGGTCCAGGAGGTTCAACAGAACCTCAGATCCGGAAGATTGACAACAGAAAGTCTCTCCTCTGCTCAGTGGTCAGCTCTTGGCTTCATATTACTGTCCTCAGGACAAGACCTGGAGATGTTTGACCTGAAGAAATACTCTGCTTCAGAGTGGGTTCTTCTGAGACTGCTGCCAGTGGTCACAGCCTGCACAAAAGCCATGTAAGTGTCTGCAGGTGTTCTGCAGGTGTCTGCAGGGGTCTGCAGGTGTCTGCAGGTGTCTGCAGGTGTCTACAGGTGTTCTGCAGGTGTCTGCAGGTGTTCTGCAGGTGTTCTGCAGGTGGTCTGCAGGTGTCTGCAGGTGTCTGCAGGTGTCTGCAGGTGTCTGCAGGTGTTTGCGGGTGTTCTGCAGGTGTCTGCAGGTGTCGCAGGTGTTCTGCAGGTGTGGTGCAGGTGTTCTGCAGGTATCTGCAGTGTCTGCAGGTGTCTGCAGGTGTCTGCAGGTGTTCTGCAGGTGTTCTGCAGGTGTTCTGCAGGTGTTCTGCAGGGTTCTGCAGTTATCTGCAGGTGTCTGCAGGTGTCTGCAGGTGTTCAGCAACACGCATCACATCTGGCAGCGTTTTAGGCAGTCGCAGTAGTTACTCCAAGAACTGATTTCATTCCGTATCATTGCACCTTCCGTCCTCATAAAGGTCAACTAAAGAAATAAGCCTGCGTCCCTGATTGTGCAGGAGAGAACCAGAAGGATTTCCTGCTTTCTTCTTCTTTTCTTTTTTCAGGTTGAGTCACTGCAATCTGAGGGAGAGGAGTTGTGAAGCTCTGTCCCCCGTCCTCAGCGCCTCCTCCTCTAGTCTGCTAGAGCTGGACCTGAGTGACAATGACCTGAGGGATTCAGGGCTGAACAAGCTCTCTGTTGGTCTGAAGAGTCCAAACTGCCGGCTGGAGATCCTCAGGTTAGTGCTCCTTATCAGCATCATCAGTTTTTCTAAATGGCAGCTTGAAATGTTGGTTATCTTCCAAAAAGAGGAAATATCTTTACCAAAAATGCCGACCAGCCGACCACTGTTCACTCCCACAGCTTTTAAAATGACTTAGTCTGGTTCTGGTTCTGTGCTTCGCTCCCCAGTCAGGTCCAGGCCCCGACACATGACCCAGAACTTTGCATAAATGAGCTGTTAATTAGTGAGCAGTGTGTGTGTGTGTGTGTGTGTGGTGTGTGTGTGTGTGTGTGTGTGTGTGTGTGTGTGTGTGGTGGATGTGCTTGCATGCAGGTTATCGGGCTGTCTCATCACAGCAGAAGGATGTTCTTCTCTGGCCTCAGCGTTGAGGTCCAACCCAACCCATCTAAAAGAACTGGACCTGAGCTTCAACCATCCTGGAGATGTTGGAACGAAGCAGCTCTCTGCTGTTCTGGAGGATCCAGAGTTGAGCCTGGAGGTTCTCAGGTAGATGCAAACACCCTCCCTAAAATGAAGACCTGACTATTTATTGATGAGCGATGTACATCGACTTCCTGGTTGTTCAGTCCACACTGAAAAACAGAGAGAGGAGACGGGAAAGCTCCACAATGGAGTCCAGAGAGCTGTGAGATGATTCCAATTCTGGCAAAGCTGCCATTTGAACAACTGCAGAAAGGCAACGTGATCTTCTACGAGTCCGATCTAAGAGTCTGTGGCATCACCGTCAGGTCGGCTGTGGCCTACTCAGGAGTGTTCACGCAGATGTTCAGAAGGGAGCGAGGACTGTTCAAGGAGGAGGTGTTCTGCTTTGTCCATCTGAGTGTTCAGGAGTTTCTCGCTGCTCTTCATGCACATTTGAAATTCACCAATTCTGGCACCAACATACTGTCAGAAATAATAACCTTATTACGTTATTTACGCTCTAAACTGTTCAACATCAAAATCAAACAGGCTGATTATTACCAGTGTGCGGTGGAGGAGGCCTTGCAAAATGAAAAAGGACACCTGGACCTGTTCCTGCGGTTCCTTTTGGGTCTTTCTCTGCCGACCAATCAGGCTCTTCTACGAGGTCTAATTTACGGTGAAGGCAGCTCAGAGCCCAATCAGGAAATCATTGGCTACATCAAGGAGAAGATTGGAGAGAATCTGTCCTCAGAGAGAATCATCAACCTGTTCCACTGTCTGAACGAGCTGAACGATAGTTCACTGGTCCAGGAGGTTCAACAGAACCTCAGATCCGGAAGATTGACAACAGAAAGTCTCTCCTCTGCTCAGTGGTCAGCTCTTGGCTTCATATTACTGTCCTCAGGACAAGATCTGGAGATGTTTGACCTGAAGAAATACTCTGCTTCAGAGTGGGTTCTTCTGAGGCTGCTGCCAGTGGTCAGAGCCTGCAGAAAAGCCCTGTAAGTGTTCTGCAGGTCTGCAGGTGTTTGCAGGTGTTCTGCAGGTGTTTGCAGGTGTCTACAGGTGTTCTGCAGGTGTCTGCAGGTGTTCTGCAGGTGTCTGCAGGTGTCTGCAGGTGTCTACAGGTGTTCTGCAGGTGTTCTGCAGGTGTTCTGCAGGTGTTCTGCAGGTTTTCTGTAGGTGTCTGCAGGTGTCTGCAGGTGTTCTGCAGGTGTCTGCAGGTGTCTGCGGGTGTTCTGCAGGTGTCTGCGGTGTTTCTGCAGGTGTTCTACAGGTGTTCTGCAGGTGTCTGCAGGTGTTCTGCAGGTGTCTGCAGGTGTTCTGCAGGTGTTCTACAGGTGTTCTGCTGTTCTGTCTGCAGGTGTTCTGCGGGTGTTTTCTGTTTCTGCGGGTGTCTGCAGGTGTTCTGCAGGTGTTCTACAGGTGTTCTGCGGGTGTCTGCAGGTGTTCTGCAGGTGTTCTGCAGGTGTCTGCTGGTGTTCTGCAGGTGTTCTGCAGGTGTCTGCAGGTGTTCTGCAGGTGTCTGCAGGTGTCTGCAGGTGTTCTGCAGGTGTTCTGCAGGTGATCTGCATGTGTCTGCAAGTGTTCTGCAGGTGTTCTCCAGGTGTCTGCAGGTGTCTGCAGGTGTCTGCAGGTGTTCTGCAGTGTCTGCAGGTGTCTTTAGGTGTCTGCAGGTGTCTGCAGGTGTCAGGTGTTCTGCAGGTGTCTGCAGGTGTCAGGTGTTCTGCAGGTGTCTGCAGGTGTTCTGCAGGTGTCTGCAGGTGTCTGCAGGTGTCTGCAGGTGTTCAGCAACACGCATCACATCTGGCAGCGTCTTAGGCAGTCGCAGTAGTTACTCCAAGAACTGATTTCATTCCGTATCATTGCACCTTCCGTCCTCATAAAGGTCAACTAAAGAAATAAGCCTGCGTCCCTGATTGTGCAGGAGAGAACCAGAAGGATTTCCTGCTTTCTTCTTCTATTCTTTTTTCAGGTTGAGTCACTGCAATCTGAGGGAGAGGAGTTGTGAAGCTCTGTCCCCCGTCCTCAGCGCCTCCTCCTCTAGTCTGCTAGAGCTGGACCTGAGGGACAATAAGCTGAGGGATTCAGGGCTGAACGAGCTCTCTGTTGGTCTGAAGAGTCCAAACTGCCGGCTGGAGATCCTCAGGTTAGTGCTCCTTATCAGCATCATCAGTTTTTCTAAATGGCAAGCTTGAAATTTTGGTTATCTTCCAAAAAGAGGAAATATCTTTACCAAAAATGCCGACCAGCCGACCACTGTTCACTCCCACAGCTTTTAAAATGACTTAGTCTGGTTCTGGTTCCTGTGCTTCGCTCCCCGTCAGGTCCAGGCCCCGACCACGACCCAGAACTTTGCATAAACTAGCTGTTAATTAGTGAGCAATGTGTGTGTGTGTGTGTGTGTGGTGTGTGTGTGTGTGTGTGTGTGGTGTGTGTATTTCACTGTCTGAACGAGCTGAACGATAGTTCACTGGTCCAGGAGGTTCAACAGAACCTCAGATCCTGAAGATTGACAACAGAAAGTCTCTCCTCTGCTCAGTGTTCTTTAGGTGTCTGCAGGTGTTCTGCAGGTGTGCACGTGTTTTGCAGGTGTCTGTAGGTGTCTGTAGGTGTCTGTAGGTGTCTGCAGGTGTCAGCTGGTGTTCTGCAGGTGTCTGTAGGTGTCTGCAGGTGTCCGCTGGGTTTGCAGGTGTCTGCAGGTGTTCTGCAGGTGTCTGTAGGTGTCTGCAGGTGTCTGTAGGTGTCTGCAGGTGTCTGCAGTGTCTGCAGGTGTGTGCAGGTGTCTGCAGGTGTCTGCAGGTGTTCTGCAGGTGTCTGCAGGTGTGTGCAGGTGTCTGCAGGTTCTCCAGGTGTGTGCAGGTGTCTGCAGGTGTTCTGCAGGTGTCTGCAGTGTGTGCAGGTGTCTGCAGGTGTCTGCAGGGTCTGCAGGTGTTCTGCAGGTGTCTGCAGGTGTTCTGCAGGTGTCTGCAGGTGTCTGCAGGTGTCTGCAGGTGTCTGCTGGTGTCTGCAGGTGTCTGCAGGTGTCTGCAGGTGTCTGCAGGTGTCTGTAGGTGTCTGCAGGTGTTCAGCAACACGCATCACATCTGGCAGCGTTTTAGGGAGTCGCATAGTTACTCCAAGAACTGATTTCATTCCGTATCATTGCACCTTCCGTCCTCATAAGGTCAACTAAAGAAATAAGCCTGCGTCCCTGATTGTGCAGGAGAGAACCAGAAGGATTTCCTGCTTTCTTCTTCTTTTCTTTTTTCAGGTTGAGTGAGTGCAATCTGACGGAGAGGAGTTGTGAAGCTCTGTCCCCCGTCCTCAGCGCCTCCTCCTCTAGTCTGCTAGAGCTGGACCTGAGTGACAATGACCTGAGGGATTCAGGGCTGAACAAGCTCTCTGTTGGTCTGAAGAGTCCAAACTGCCGGCTGGAGATCCTCAGGTTAGTGCTCCTTATCAGCATCATCAGTTTTCTAAATGGCAGCTTGAAATTTTGTTTATCTTCCAAAAAGAGGAAATATCTTTACCAAAAATGCCGACCGGCCGACCACTGTTCACTCCCACAGCTTTTAAAATGACTTAGTCTGGTTCTGGTTCCTGTGCTTCGCTCCCCAGTCAGGTCCAGGCCCCGACACAGGACCCAGAACTTTGCATAAATGAGCTGTTAATTAGTGAGCAGTGGTGTGTGTGTGTGTGGTGTGTGTGTGTGTGTGTGTGTGGTGTGTGTGTGTGTGTGTGTGTGTGTGTGTGTGTGTGTGTGGTGGATGTGCTTGCATGCAGGTTATCGGGCTGTCTCATCACAGCAGAAGGATGTTCTTCTCTGGCCTCAGCGTTGAGGTCCAACCCAACCCATCTAAAAGAACTGGACCTGAGCTTCAACCATCCTGGAGATGTTGGAACGAAGCAGCTCTCTGCTGTTCTGGAGGATCCAGAGTTGAGCCTGGAGGTTCTCAGGTAGATGCAAACACCCTCCCTAAAATGAAGACCTGATACTATTTATTGATGAGCGATGTACATCTCTTCCTGGTTGTTCAGTTCAAACACACATGAGGAAAATAGATACTGCTCCACAGATGATTGAATGCTCCATGTGAGACCTGGACAAGAGCTGCTGGCAAAGCTGCATTTGAACAACTGCAGAAAGGCAATGTGATCTTCTACGAGTCCGATCTAAGAGACTGTGGCATCACCGTCAGGTCGGCTGAGGCCTACTCAGGAGTGTTCACGCAGATGTTCAGAAGGGAGCGAGGACTGTTCAAGGAGGAGGTGTTCTGCTTTGTCCATCTGAGTGTTCAGGAGTTTCTCGCTGCTCTTCATGCACATTTGAAATTCACCAATTCTGGCACCAACATACTGTCAGAAAAAACAACCTTATTACGTTATTTACGCTCTAAACTGCCCAACACCAAAATCAAACAGGCTGATTTTTACCAGTGTGCGGTGGACGAGGCCTTGCAAAATGAAAAAGGACACCTGGACCTGTTCCTGCGGTTCCTTTTGGGTCTTTCTCTGCCGACCAATCAGGCTCTTCTACGAGGTCTAATTAACGGTGAAGGCAGCTCAGAGCCCAATCAGGAAATCATTGGCTACATCAAGAGGAAGATTGGAGAGAATCTGTCCTCAGAGAGAATCATCAACCTGTTCCACTGTCTGAACGAGCTGAACGATAGTTCACTGGTCCAGGAGGTTCAACAAAACCTCAGATCCGGAAGATTGACAACAGAAAGTCTCTCCCCTGCTCAGTGGTCAGCTCTTGGCTTCATATTACTGTCCTCAGGACAAGACCTGGAGATGTTTGACCTGAAGAAATACTCTGCTTCAGAGTGGGTTCTTCTGAGGCTGCTGCCAGTGGTCAGAGCCTGCAGAAAAGCCCTGTAAGTGTTCTGCAGGTGTCTGCAGGTGTTCTGCAGGTGTTCTGCAGGTGTTCTGCAGGTGTTCTGCAGGTGTTTGCAGGTGTCTACAGGTGTTCTGCAGGTGTCTGCAGGTGTTCTGCAGGTGTTCTGCAGGTGTCTGCAGGTGTTCTGCAGGTGTTCTGCAGGTGTTCTGCAGGTGTTTGCAGGTGTCTACAGGTGTTCTGCAGGTGTCTGCAGGTGTTCTGCAGGTGTCTGCAGGTGTTCTGCAGGTGTTCTGCAGGTGTCTGCAGGTGTCTGCAGGTGTCTACAGGTGTTCTGCAGATGTCTGCAGGTGTTCTGCAGGTGTCTGCAGGTGTTCTGCAGGTGTCTGCAGGTGTTCTGCAGGTGTTCTGCAGGTGTCTGTAGGTGTCTGCAGGTGTTCTGCAGGTGTTCTGCAGGTGTCTGCAGGTGTTCTGCAGGTGTCTGCAGGTGTCTGTCTGTAGGTATGTTGTGCAGGTGTCTGCAGGTGTCTGCAGGTGTCTGCAGGTGTTCTGCAGGTGTCTGCAGGTGTTCTGCAGGTGTTCTGCAGGTGTTCTGCAGGTGTCTGTAGGTGTCTGCAGGTGTTCTGCAGGTGTCTGTAGGTGTCTGCAGGTGTTCTGCAGGGTCTGCAGGTGTTCTGCAGGTGTTCTGCAGGTGTTCTGCAGGTGTCTGCAGTGTCTGCAGGTGTCTGCAGGTGTTTGCAGGTGTTCTGCAGGTGTCTGCAGGTGTTCTGCAGGTGTTCTGCAGGTGTCTGCAGGTGTTCTGCAGGGTTCTGCAGGTGTCTGTAGGTGTCTGCAGTGTCTGCAGGTGTCTGTAGGTGTCTGCAGGTGTCTGCAGGTGTTCTGCAGTTGTTCTGCAGGTGTCTGCAGGTGTTCTGCAGTTGTTCTGCAGGTGTGTCTGTAGGTGTCTGCAGGTGTTCTGCAGGTGTCTGCAGGTGTTCTGCAGGTGTTCTGCAGGTGTTGTAGGTGTCTGCAGGTGTTCTGCAGGTGTTCTGCAGGTGTCTGCAGGTGTTCTGCAGGTGTCTGCAGGTGTCTGCAGGTGTCTGCAGGTGTCTGCAGGTGTTCTGCAGGTGTTCTGCAGGTGTTCTGCAGGTGTCTGTAGGTGTCTGCAGGTGTTCTGCAGGTGTCTGTAGGTGTCTGCAGGTGTTCTGCAGGTGTCTGCAGGTGTTCTGCAGGTGTTCTGCAGGTGTTCTGCAGGTGTCTGCAGGTGTCTGCAGGTGTCTGCAGGTGTTCTCTGCAGGTGTTCTGCAGGTGTCTGCAGGTGTCTGCAGGTGTTCTGCAGGTGTTCTGCAGGTGTCTGCAGGTGTTCTGCAGGTGTCTGCAGGTGTCTGTAGGTGTCTGCAGGTGTCTGCAGGTGTCTGTAGGTGTCTGCAGGTGTCTGCAGGTGTTCTGCAGTTGTTCTGCAGGTGTCTGCAGGTGTTCTGCAGTTGTTCTGCAGGTGTCTGTAGGTGTCTGCAGGTGTTCTGCAGGTGTCTGCAGGTGTTCTGCAGGTGTTCTGCAGGTGTCTGTAGGTGTCTGCAGGTGTTCTGCAGGTGTTCTGCAGGTGTCTGCAGGTGTTCTGCAGGTGTCTGCAGGTGTCTGCAGGTGTCTGCAGGTGTCTGCAGGTGTTCTGCAGGTGTCTGCAGGTGTTCTGCAGGTGTTCTACAGGTGTCTGTAGGTGTCTGCAGGTGTTCTGCAGGTGTCTGCAGGTGTTCTGCAGGTGTTCTGCAGGTGTTCTGCAGGTGTTCTGCAGGTGTCTGCAGGTGTCTGCAGGTGTCTGCAGGTGTTCTGCAGGTGTTCTGCAGGTGTCTGCAGGTGTCTGCAGGTGTTCTGCAGGTGTCTGTAGGTGTCTGCAGGTGTTCTGCAGGTGTCTGCAGGTGTTCTGCAGGTGTTCTGCAGGTGTTCTGCAGGTGTCTGCAGGTGTCCTGCAGGTGTCTGCAGGTGTCTGCAGGTGTTCTGCAGGTGTTCTGCAGGTGTCTGCAGGTGTCTGCAGGTGTTCTGCAGGTTTCTGCAGGTGTCTGCAGGTGTTCTGCAGGTGTCTGCAGGTGTCTGTAGGTGTCTGCAGGTGTGTCTGCAGGTGTTCTGCAGTTGTTCTGCAGGTGTCTGCAGGTGTTCTGCAGTTGTTCTGCAGGTGTCTGTAGGTGTCTGCAGTGTTCTGCAGGTGTCTGCAGGTGTCTGCAGGTGTTCTCAGGTGTCTGCAGGTGTCTGCAGGTGTCTGCAGGTGTTCTGCAGGTGTCTTCAGGTGTCTGCAGGTGTCCTGCAGGTGTCTGCAGGTGTTCTGCAGGTGTTCTGCAGGTGTCTGTAGGTGTCTGCAGGTGTTCTGCAGGTGTCTGCAGGTGTTCTGCAGGTGTTCTGCAGGTGTTCTGCAGGTGTCTGCAGGTGTCTGCAGGTGTCTGCAGGTGTCTGCAGGTGTTCTGCAGGTGTTCTGCAGGTGTCTGCAGGTGTCTGCAGGTGTTCTGCAGGTGTCTGTAGGTGTCTGCAGGTGTTCTGCAGGTGTCTGCAGGTGTTCTGCAGGTGTTCTGCAGGTGTCTGCAGGTGTCTGCAGGTGTCTGCAGTGTTCTGCAGGTGTTCTGCAGGTGTGTCTGCAGGTGTCTGCAGGTGTTCTGCAGGTGTTTCTGCAGGTGTTCTGCAGGTGTCTGCAGGTGTTCTGCAGGTGTCTGCAGGGTTCTGCAGGTGTCTGCAGGTGTTCTGCAGGTGTTCTGCAGGTGTTCTGCAGGTGTCTGCAGGTGTCTGCAGGTGTCTGCAGGTGTCTGCAGGTGTCTGCAGGTGTCTGCAGGTGTGTCTGCAGGTGTGTCTGCAGGTGTTCTGCAGGTGTGTTCTGCAGGTGTCTGCAGGTGTTCTGCAGGTGTCTGCAGGTGTCTGCAGGGTTCTGCAGGTGTCTGCAGGTGTTCTGCAGGTGTCTGCAGGTTTCTGCAGGTGTCTGCAGGTGTCTGCAGGTGTTCTGCAGGTGTCTGCAGGTGTTCTGCAGGTGTTCTGCAGGTGTCTGTAGGTGTCTGCAGGTGTTCTGCAGGTGTCTGCAGGTGTTCTGCAGGTGTTCTGCAGGTGTTCTGCAGGTGTTCTGCAGGTGTCTGCAGGTGTCTGCAGGTGTCTGCAGGTGTTCTGCAGGTGTTCTGCAGGTGTCTGCAGGTGTCTGCAGGTGTTCTGCAGGTGTCTGTAGGTGTCTGCAGGTGTTCTGCAGGTGTCTGCAGGTGTTCTGCAGGTGTTCTGCAGGTGTTCTGCAGGTGTCTGCAGGTGTCTGCAGGTGTCTGCAGGTGTTCTGCAGGTGTTCTGCAGGTGTCTGCAGGTGTCTGCAGGTGTTCTGCAGGTGTTCTGCAGGTGTCTGCAGGTGTTCTGCAGGTGTCTGCAGGTGTCTGTAGGTGTCTGCAGGTGTCTGCAGGTGTTCTGCAGTTGTTCTGCAGGTGTCTGCAGGTGTTCTGCAGTTGTTCTGCAGGTGTCTGTAGGTGTCTGCAGGTGTTCTGCAGGTGTCTGCAGGTGTTCTGCAGGTGTTCTGCAGGTGTCTGCAGGTGTCTGCAGGTGTCTGCAGGTGTTCTGCAGGTGTCTTCAGGTGTCTGCAGGTGTCTGCAGGTGTCTGCAGGTGTCTGCAGGTGTTCTGCAGGTGTTCTGCAGGTGTCTGCAGGTGTCTACAGGTGTCTGCAGGTGTCTGCAGGTGTCTGCAGGTGTTCTGCAGGTGTTCTGCAGGTGTCTGCAGGTTTCTGCAGGTGTTCTGCAGGTGTTCTGCAGGTGTCTGCAGGTGTTCTGCAGGTGTCTGCAGGTGTCTGTAGGTGTCTGCAGGTGTCTGCAGGTGTTCTGCAGTTGTTCTGCAGGTGTCTGCAGGTGTTCTGCAGTTGTTCTGCAGGTGTCTGCAGGTGTCTGCAGGTGTTCTGCAGGTGTCTGCAGGTGTTCTGCAGGTGTTCTGCAGGTGTTCTGCAGGTGTCTGCAGGTGTCTGCAGGTGTCTGCAGGTGTTCTGCAGGTGTCTTCAGGTGTCTACAGGTGTCTGCAGGTGTCTGCAGGTGTTCTGCAGGTGTCTGCAGGTGTTCTGCAGGTGTTCTGCAGGTGTCTGCAGGTGTCTGCAGGTGTCTGCAGGTGTTCTGCAGGTGTCTTCAGGTGTCTACAGGTGTCTGTAGGTGTCTGCAGGTGTTCTGCAGTGTTCTGCAACACGCATCACATCTGGCAGCGTTTTAGGCAGTCGCAGTAGTTACTCCAAGAACTGATTTCATTCCGTATCATTGCACCTTCCGTCCTCATAAAGGTCAACTAAAGAAATAAGCCTGCGTCCCTGATTGTGCAGGAGAGAACCAGAAGGATTTCCTGCTTTCTTCTTCTATTCTTTTGTCAGGTTGAGTCACTGCAATCTGAGGGAGAGGAGTTGTGAAGCTCTGTCCCCCGTCCTCAGCGCCTCCTCCTCTAGTCTGCTAGAGCTGGACCTGAGTAACAATGAGCTGAGGGATTCAGGGCTGAACAAGCTCTCTGTTGGTCTGAAGAGTCCAAACTGCCGGCTGGAGATCCTCAGGTTAGTGCTCCTTATCAGCATCATCAGTTTTTCTAAATGGCAGCTTGAAATTTTGGTTATCTTCCAAAAAGAGGAAATATCTTTACCAAAATGCCGACCAGCCGACCACTGTTCACTCCCACAGCTTTTAAAATGACTTAGTCTGGTTCTGGTTCCTGTGCTTCGCTCCCCAGTCAGGTCCAGGCCCCGACACACGACCCAGAACTTTGCATAAATGAGCTGTTAATTAGTGAGCAGTGTGTGGTGTGGTGTGTGTGTGTGTGTGTGTGTGTGTGTGTGTGTGTGTGTGTGTGGTGGATGTGCTTGCATGCAGGTTATCGGGCTGTCTCATCACAGCAGAAGGATGTTCTTCTCTGGCCTCAGCGTTGAGGTCCAACCCAACCCATCTAAAAGAACTGGACCTGAGCTTCAACCATCCTGGAGATGATGGAACGAAGCAGCTCTCTTCTGTTCTGGAGGATCCAGAGTTGAGCCTGGAGGTTCTCAGGTAGATGCAAACACCCTCCCTAAAATGAAGACCTGATACTATTTATTGATGAGCATGGAGACCTTCCAGACGTTCGCTGGTTCAAGCAGCACATTGTGAGATCTGAACCTCTGAGCAGAGAGATGTGATGCTTTCTGGACCTTCAGGGTACGAGAACCCACATAAGGGAGAATAAAAGGGTCACGTCAGAGATACAAAAAGATCAGGTGATGCCAGCACAACCATCTGGGCTGCAGCCACTGCCTGTGAGGGAATCCTTAGAGAGAAATAGGCAAAGTTCTCCTCCATGACGTTGGCATATGGAGAGATGTCACAAATCCAGCTCTGAGGTTCACAAACCGAATCAAGAGCAAACCGGTTCAGGCAGACCCAAAGTCAGGGACGAACAGTGTAGAGCTCAAGGTTGAGGTGGCATCTGTTTAACCTCTGTCCTGCCTTGGATTTCATTTCCTCTGTGTCTTCTCCCAATCCAGACTGGACCATTGTGGGAAAGAGAGACTTAAGAGTGGTCTGAAGAAGTGTAAGTGATCAACTTGATGCGTCAGCACGTCACGCTCTGAAAAAAGCAGCAGTTAGTGGACTCAGTTGTGTTTCATGAGCTGGTTCCTGGTTCCTCCTCTCTCCCTTTAGATCACTGTGAGCTCAGCGTGGACACCAACACCGTCCACAGGTTAATCCAAGTGTCCAACAACAGGGTGATGAGGACAGTGGCCGAGGACCAACCATATCCAGCCCATCCAGAGAGGTTTCAGGACTGTCTCCAGCTGCTGTGTAGCAACAGCCTAACTGGTCGCTGTTACTGGGAGGTGGAGTGGACAGGACGGGTTTGGATTTCTGTGGCATACAAAAAGATCCAGAGACATGGAAGCAGTCCCCAAAGCCGGTTTGGAGAGAATCAGCAGTCTTGGAGCCTTGAGTGTTCTGACAGAGGTTACTATGTCCTCCACGATAACAAAAGTGTACACCTCCCCACTTCTCATCCACTGATCCTCAGAGAGTCGCCGTCTATGTGAACTACCCCGCTGGCACTGTGACCTTCTACAGATTCACCACCGACACCCCGGTCCCCCTCTATACCTTCAAAACCACATTCACTGAACCGCTGTTCCCCGGCTTTGGCTTTGGTTCATGGTCTGGGTTCTTGCCCGGTTCCTCGGTGCATTTGTGTTCGACCGCAGGAGAATCTTCCGTCTGAAGAAACGCGAGGGTTGAGCTCACGGCCTGAATATGAGTTCTAGACCTGCTGGATGTTCATCATGAAGGTCCCGTCTGTCCAACCAACCTCATCTTTCCTATTGCTGATTCCACAGGTTGTCAGGAGAGAGCAACGTGATCCTAGGAAAACTGGCTGTTTTTCTACACTCTTTGTCCTTTATTTTTAATTTTCCTGTGAGATTAAACCTCTTTTTCCAAAGCGACTCAGCCAAGTTGGCCTCATCCTTCATGATCACCACGAGAACTCACAGATGTAAACAGTAACATAGATCCCAAGAGGAGACAGAGAGCTTAGAACGGAGAAGAGACAAAATTAACATCCAACATCAGAAAAGCAATGTCAGTTCTCACTCAGATACATTTTTAAGGGTCTTGAATTGTCCAAGCGTGAACTATGGGGTGTTTAGAATGTTATTCCACAGCCAGCTAAATAATCATAGAGCTCTGGAAAGGCTGCCATCTAGTGGAGCAAATGTTGTAGGCACCATATAACACAACTGTGATCATCAGTATAAATCTGTATTCTAAAAAACAAGCATCTTCAGAGTCGCCCTTGACTTAAAAATAATCTCATGGTGAATCACAATACAAGAGGAAACAGCATCTGCATGTTGTCAAGAGGACATTTCTGATATTCCAATATTTATGTTTTTAACTGTCGTGCTGATCACGGCCATGCTGGGGGGGTGGGTGAAGGTCTAGAACAGCATCGGACTCGTGACTAAAGACGACACAAAAGCAGTCCGGGATGTTTGACCACAATTCCAATGAAGCAGGAATCAGAAATAAACTGGATCACAGTGGGATTGTGGAGCACGTCTGAGATGTTCAGCCATCGTAGCTCTGGTGCAGTAAAGATGAAGTATTCTACATATACGGCTGAATATATAGTTAGAACTAAATGCATCAGTGAGGCCTTCCTTCCTCTCACAGCATCATTAACAGCTTCACAGGCTGAAACAGGCCATTGATATTTAGACTATTGATCAACGGCTGCTCCTATTAGGAGAATCAATAGAAAAATCAGGTCGTCAACTCTGTGCCGCTCCGCCCCCATGGCGAGGGCGTCCGCGGTCGGCAGCCTCCACCCGTCTCAACGGGGGGGGTGAAGGTCTAGAACAGCACTGGACTCGTGACTAAAGACACACAAAAGCAGTCCGGGATGTCTCCACCCCCCTCCCTCCCTCCCTCCTTCCTTCCTCCCCTTCCGAAGGAGAAGTCCCTCCCTTCCTCCTCCCTCCTCCTCCCCCCCTCCTTCCTCTCCCTCTCCCTCCTTCCCTCCCTCCCTCCCTCCGAGAACTCCCTCGACCCTCCCGCCCCCTTCCTCCCTCCGGCTCCCTCCCTCCAGACCTCCTCTCTCTCTCCCTCCTCCTCTCTCTCCCTCCTCCTTCCTCTCCCTCCCTCTCCCTCCTCCTTCCTCTCCACTCTCCCTCCCTCCCTCCCTCCTTCCTCTCCCTTCCTCTCCCTCTCCCTCCCTCCTTCCTCTCCCTCCCGCCTCCCTTCTCTCCCTCCCTCCCTCCCTCCCGCCTCCTCCTCCCCCTCCTTCCTCTCCCTTCCTCCCTCCTTCCTCCCTTCCCTGTCCTCCCTCCCTCCTTCCTCTCCTCCCCCCTCTCCCTCCTCCCTCCTCTCCCTCCCTCCTTCCTCTCCCTTCCTCCCTCCTTCCTCTCCCTTCCTCTCCCTCTCCCCCTCTCCCTCCCTTCCTCCTGTCCCTCCCTCTCCCCCCTGTCCCTCCCTTCCTTCCTCTCTCCCTCTCCCTCCCTCCCTCCCTCCCTTTCTCTCCCTCCCTCCCCCCTGTCCCTGTCCCAGTTGGACCAGTCTGTTATCAGTGGTGTTGCCACTGGTCAGTCTGAAGCCAGTAACAGGAGTCTCATCAGGAAATGGTGTCCAACCTTCACCAACTCAGTACGTCTGAACTATTTCAGCCTCTCACAATAAACGGTGAAAATCCTGACTGTCGTCTCTGTGTTGCTCAGACCTTGATGGACGGACCATTCCGGGTCCAGAGAGCTGCACGTCTCCGTCTCCCTGCTGGGTTGACAGCAACGACACTGTCCCCACAGCCAGCCTCTCTGGAACACACAAACTTCAGAAATGTATAGATCTGCATGCATCTATACGTCACGGAGAGCTGAACGCTGCAGTAACGACCTGAAATCACGCGTGCAGGTCGGCACCTCCTGGTGGCCGTCGGTGTGATCCTGCTGGCTCTGTCTCTGCTGGTGCTCTGCTCCGGCCTCGTCCTCATCGTCAAGCTGCTCGGCTCCATGCTGAAGGGGCAGGTGGCCCCATGGTCAAGCAGATCCTCAACACCGGTTAGCAGCAGCACCGTGTTGCTAGAAGCGTGTGTTGCTCCTGTGGATGTTGAGGGGTTGCCTGTGCTGGCAGGTTTCCCTTTTCCCTTTGGCTGGGTCACAGGTTACGTTGCCATCTTGGTCGGAGCGGGAATGACGATCATTGTGCAGAGCAGTTCGGTTTTCACGTCGGCCATCACTCCACTTGTTGGTTAGATCGTTACTCATCATTCTAAACGTGCATAAATGCCACCTAGATACTCTGCTTTTATTCAGAGGTTGAATGGAACACAAGATGGAGGCACACGTGCACACATTGCCCCATGTGCTAATACTAAAGATAACTTCTTATTCACATATGTTTTGTGTTTACTTGAGGAATTGGTGTGATCAGCATTGAAAGAGCGTTGGGTTCAAATATCGGCACCACCACCGCGTCTGTGCTGGCGGCTATGGCTAGTCCTGGAGACAGACGGGCTAATGCTCTGCAGGTCAGGCTCTCACACAACAGCAGCCACTAACTATAAATCTAAATATATATATATATGAACAGATGACAACGACATCAAGGACCTGCTGTCAGCTGAAATCACATAATTCAGTATGAAACTTTACCTGCATTTACAGGAACAACAGGGTTTCTATTACAGGAGGATGCGACTCACAACATCTTTCAATCATCAACTCACAACATCTTTCAATCATCTCTTTAGATTTCCCTTGTCCACTTCCTGTTCAACATTTCCGGCATCCTGCTGTGGTATCCAGTCCCCTGCACCCGCATTCCCATCAGACTGGCCAAAGGCCTGGGCAACGTCACCGCATCCCACCGCTGGTTTGCTGTGGTCTACATCGTCCTTGCTTCTTCCTTCTGCCGCTCGTTGTCTTCAGCCTGTCTTTGGCTGGACGTTCAGTGCTGGTGGGTGTGGGAGCACCTCTGCTCACCATGCTGCTCATCATCCTGCTCATAAACATCCTTCAGAAGAGGAAGCCAGTGTTTCTGCCGCCTGGATTACGATCCTGGAGCTTCCTGCCCCTTTGGGCCCGCTCCCTGGATCCCTGGGACAGAGTAGTTGAGGTGTTCACAGCCATGTGTTGTTGCTGGTGCAAATGTTGCCACCTTGCTGCTGCGGTGGAGCAGGAACGCCCAGAACAAAGAGCTGCAGAGAGAGAGCAGCAAGAAAGGCAACAGCGAGGTGGACATGAGCCCTGCGATGTGGGCAGGGACGCAGGGGGAAATGAGACAGAGATAGAGGAGAGAGTCTGACAATGACACCACTGTGAATGTTGCGAGGCGTCAAAATCATAACAAAGTGGAGTTTGTGTAAAAATGATTTGGGCTGTTGATGGTTAGACAAACAGATTTAGTGATGTCAAACATCACTACTACATTAGCATAGTAGCATATTCAGCATGAGTGAGATAGCATGTTAGCATTAATCAGAAAACACATGATGCCTTAAGAGGTTTCAGGGATTAAGCTAAAGGATAAATGCATTTGATCTCAATGGTCGTAGTGGCACTGAGGAGATTTGCCTAGTGTTAAACGCATCGTTTAAAGATGTAAATAATGTTGTAATTTAAAATGTTCGCTGTGAAAGCAGCTGAATGTACATATGACTAATTATGTCACATTAAACAAACCCCCCAACAATGTTTTTCTCCTCCATAAACCTCGTCAGCAGCATTTTTACTGTAAGAACTCCCAGAATTCTGCATGTTCTCTGAGGTCTCAGCACTGTTGCATGTGTCCGGGCCACGTGCACAGGAAATGAGATGGAATATCAATAAGTCATTATTGAGAGCTCTTAGCAGCAACTAGCCAGATCAGCTGGTGCTCACGCTGCTGCGTGCGTGTATGGAAATACCATCCCCTCTTGAAAACAAATGAATGAAAATTAGCTCCAAAACATTCTCATCTAAACAATTATTGAAGACAATTATTCAAGGCCATAAAAGCTTTTCAGTTCTTTTTTTTTAATCTCCGAGATTCAGCTGATGAACTTTCCCAGTTTTAGACCTTGACCTCCAGTAAACCCGATGACCTCTGCTGACTCGTGCACGATGTGACACAGCAGCAGCAGCAGCATGAAAGGCCATGAAAGGTTGTTAACGTGGTTGCTAACGAGTCGCTGCAGCGCCACGCTAACCTCTGCAGAACTGGACATTAGCTCGTAATTAGTCAACGATGCAACACTACTAACTGATGGTTTACTGGTAAATCAGCAGAGGAAACGATTACACACGAAAAATAATTTATTACCTTCAACCCAGAGGCACTTTGTGGTTACAGAACTGGCAGATAACTGTTGTACACACACTAGACACTAGAGTAGAACTACAATACTTCTAATAACTCACCACTACGCTGGACTATGAGTGAAAGTAACATATAAAACATCCATATAATACATACAATACATTTGCTCTGGTAGCACCATTGACTTTATACTGCAGAGATTAAGAATAATTTACTCTTCTGTTGGCTGCGACATCGTTCGTGAGCTTCGGTTCCCTCGTCTCCACTCCACTCAGAACCACCGGAGCTGCTCACTTGTGCCTAAACGTAATCATCTCACAAGCACAGGGTCATTTTTTGATGATTTGTGTCCCGGTCCCTCAGATGGATCCAAGGGTGATATTCTGTTGTTCTGTTAGTAACCGGCAGAGAAAAGAGAACCCACGAAGGAGCGGTGAAGGCGGAGCGGTCCACCTAGAAGGGTGGGGGGCCGTAGTAGGCAGCGTATGCAGCAACGATGCCGGCCGTGTCTGCCATTTCGTCACAGGCGATATTTAACTCGCACACCTCCCTGAGGCTGAATGGGTGGACGCAGACAGAGCGATGCTGTGATGTCGACACCATAAGGTAGCAAAAATGTGCATTCAAACACATCCTCGGTTTACCTCTCCAGCTGTTGAGGGGTAGGTTCTCCTGGAGCCCTTCTTCTCCTCAGGAGAACAGCAGCCAGGTCTCTCTTCATCACCACCTGAGGTGCTGTTGGGACAAAGATCCAGCGTCATTCATCTGCATTAGAAACAAGCTTCTGGAGGAGAAATGTCTTCAAATCTGCCCATTTAAAAGGCTGTGTACCCTCAGTGCTGGCAGATTCTGATGAAGATGAGGAGGATGAAGAAGAAGAAGAGTCAGAAGCAGACTCGGAAGACTCGGAGGACTCGGAGGACTCGGAAGATTCCGAAGCTTCAGAAGATTCAGAGGATGAGGATGAATCGGAGTTGGACTCAGAAGAGGAGGATGAGTTGGAGTCAGATTCAGAGGACGAGGACGAGTCGGACTCCGAGTCTGAATCAGAGGCTGAGGAGGAGGAATCGACCGCCGCAGCTTCGGTGGGAGAAGCTTCATCAACTGTGTCGGCTTCAGGGTCCACGATGACCTCTGGCTCAACAGCTGCAGACGACAGGTCATAAAACATTAACAGGCTGACAGACAGACTGACAGACAGACAGGCAGGCAGGCAGACAGACAGACAGGCAGACAGACAGACAGGCAGGCAGGCAGACAGACAGGCAGACAGACAGACAGTCCTTACCCCCCATGGACCAGCACACCGACACAAAAGCACAGATGCAGAGGAGAGTCAGGGTCTTCATGATGCTGCTCACGTGGGGGCTCTGTAGACCAACTCAGTCTTCTCGGATGTCCTGGATGTTTGTTCTGTTCCTTTGCCTCACATTGGGCTTCATTATATATGGTTTTCCACCTCCTTGGTCTGACCAGACCCCCACGGACAGATCAGCCTCTGATTGGCCGACGTATCAAATGTCAATACTTCCGCTCCTGGTTGTCATGAAAACTCCCATAAACACCCACACATCCCTGGCAGGAGTGTAAAACTCTCCTTCAGCCATACCCAGACAGCCACAAACCATCCCTGGCATCCGTGCTCGTGCCGTGTACGTGCAGGCTGGAAACCATGTATGAGCTGATGTAAGTGTGTAGCGTCTGTATGTAAGTCGTCACACGTGATTAATGTTGTCCCACTGCAGGGCGACGCAGAGCTCTAATGCAGCGACGCAGAGCTCTAATGCAGCGGCGCAGCTCTAATGCAGCGACACAGCTCTAATGCACCGATGCAGAGCTCTAATGCAGCAACGCAGCTCTAATGCAGCGGCGCAGAGCTCTAATGCCGCTGCGCAGAGCTCTAATGCAGCGGCGCAGAGCTCTAATGCAGCGGCGCAGAGCTCTAATGCAGCGATGCAGAGCTCTAATGCAGCGACACAGCTCTAATGCAGTGACGCAGAGCTCTAATGCAGCGACGCAGAGCTCTAATGCAGCGACGCAGAGCTCTAATGCAGTGACACAGCTCTAAAGCACCGATGCAGAGCTCTAATGCAGCGATGCAGAGCTCTAATGCAGCGACGCAGAGCTCTAATGCAGCAACGCAGAGCTCTAATGCAGCAACGCAGAGCTCTAATGCAGCGACGCAGAGCTCTAATGCAGCGACGCAGAGCTCTAATGCAGCGACACAGCTCTAATGCAGCGATGCAGAGCTCTAATGCAGCGACGCAGAGCTCTAATGCAGCGACGCAGAGCTCTAATGCAGCGACGCAGAGCTCTAATGCAGTGACACAGCTCTAATGCACCGATGCAGAGCTCTAATGCAGCGACGCAGCTCTAAAGCACCAATGCAGAGCTCTAATGCAGCGACGCAGAGCTCTAATGCAGCGACGCAGCACTCTAATGCAGCGACGCAGAGCTCTAATGCAGCGACGCAGCGCTCTAATGCAGCGACGCAGAGCTCTAATGCAGCGACGCAGAGCTCTAATGCAGCGACGCAGCGCTCTAATGCAGCGACGCAGAGCTCTAATGCAGCGACGCAGAGCTCTAATGCAGCGACGCAGAGCTCTAATGCAGCGACTCAGCGCTCTAATGCAGCGACGCAGAGCTCTAATGCAGCTCTAATGCAGTGACGCAGAGCTCTAATGCAGCGACGCAGAGCTCTAATGCAGCGATGCAGAGCTCTAATGCAGCGACACAGAGCTCTAATGCAGCAACGCAGAGCTCTAATGCAGCTCTAATGCAGCGACACAGAGCTCTAATGCAGCGATGCAGAGCTCTAATGCAGCGACTCAGCGCTCTAATGCAGCGACGCAGAGCTCTAATGCAGCGACGCAGAGCTCTAATGCAGCAACGCAGAGCTCTAATGCAGCGACGCAGAGCTCTAATGCAGCAACGCAGAGCTCTAATGCAGCGACACAGCTCTAATGCAGCGATGCAGAGCTCTAATGCAGCGACGCAGAGCTCTAATGCAGCGACGCAGAGCTCTAATGCAGCGACGCAGAGCTTTAATGCAGCGACACAGCTCTAATGCACCGATGCAGAGCTCTAATGCAGCGACGCAGCTCTAAAGCACCAATGCAGAGCTCTAATGCAGCGACGCAGAGCTCTAATGCAGCGGCGCAGAGCTCTAATGCAGCGACGCAGCACTCTAATGCAGCGACGCAGAGCTCTAATGCAGCGACGCAGCGCTCTAATGCAGCGACGCAGAGCTCTAATGCAGCGACGCAGAGCTCTAATGCGGCGACGCAGCGCTCTAATGCAGTGACGCAGAGCTCTAATGCAGCGACGCAGAGCTCTAATGCAGCTCTAATGCAGCAACGCAGAGCTCTAATGCAGCGACGCAGCGCTCTAATGCAGCGACTCAGCGCTCTAATGCAGCGACGCAGAGCTCTAATGCAGCTCTAATGCAGTGACGCAGAGCTCTAATGCAGCGACGCAGAGCTCTAATGCAGCGATGCAGAGCTCTAATGCAGTGACACAGAGCTCTAATGCAGCGACGCAGAGCTCTAATGCAGCTCTAATGCAGCGACACAGAGCTCTAATGCAGCGATGCAGAGCTCTAATGCAGCGATGCAGAGCTCTAATGCAGCGATGCAGAGCTCTAATGAGCGTTGGGCTCTAATGCACGCGGGAAGTGAATTACTGAAAGGACATCTTAAAATAGTCTCCGTCTCTCCCTCTGGGCTTTGGGCTGAACTGAGCAGCACTTTTCCTCATGCTTTCTTCAACAAAAAACAAAATAATCCAACAATTTCCCCGTCAGTCATGGAAGGTTATGCTGAAGGATTTTAGACTTGTTTACTGATCCCGCACACCTTCTCGATCCTGTTGCCCCGCCAGGACAACCACACCACAAACGGGGAATAAATGAGAAAGGGAAAAACCCCCAAAGGGCCCAAACCAGCGGCGTCCCAGATTTCTGTAACTCGCCCCTGGATGTGATGGGGGGATAATGAGCGGGATCCGCTGCAGGCTCACCTCTTTAGCAGGAAGCCTGTTGTGCTCTGGCGATGCCCCAACTGTGATCTCCTTCCCCCACAAACCTCAAACTGAACACAGGCTACTAATCGAGTGACACGGAGCAGCAGCCGGCCGCATCGTGCCTCAGAGTTTAATTAGAGTGTTGCAGAGTCCCACTGTGACCACAGCCAGGCGCTATTTACAGATCCATCTCGGTTCACACTCCCGGCCAAATCCAGACCGGACCGGAGTTCTCCTGCACTCGCCACTTTATTTCAGTTTAAGCAAACGATGTATACAACTAAATATAGGCAAAGCCCGACGCGTTAGAATGCACGCTGGGCTGGATGCCGTGTTTTGTTTAGCTTTAGCTGCGGTTTACGGTTAAAAAATGTATCAGGGTGCTGAAAACATGAGAAAAAACAGTCTGCAAGTCTGCAACAGAGGCGAGTATTTAAAGGTTCATTTGTTGAGCGCTCAGTGTTGCTGCAGCCTGACCTCGATGTCCCCAGCTTCCAGGGCCAGCTTTATTTCTGGTGTCTGGGATTTGACCATGTAATTTCAATGTCTGGAGCATTTTTGTGAATGTGTTTCGATGCCTGAGGGACACAAAGGGAGGAAACAATTGCCACATCCCTCTGTGACCTCCAGGACGCTCGGAGCAGGATTCATCTGTTTGTTGGGGCATCCTGGTATCCTCAATCACTGTTTAGTGATCTTGATCTGGCTTCTATTGAGACCGTGAAAAGCACAACCGTGCACAGCGAGGAGATAGCGTGCATGATTCCAATCGAGGCTGGAGAGGCGCCTACATTCACCTGGACAGAACCAAACGACCAATTCTGCTGATGTCGGCCTCGCTTCTTTCTTGAGGGACTTTAGAAAGATCACGGTCGATCCTTGATCTTCAGTCCTGGTCGTGAGGAGACTCTGAGGACTGTGGTGTTTAGGATCCAGTTTAACTTCCTCTTCCTGTTTGCTTCCAGAACATGTAGGAATTGGATGGATCCAGGTTCCCCTGTACCCTTGAAAGCTTCACCACATCGATGGCTGCAACAGGACGCCAGAGCATCATGGATCAGCCGCCTCATGGCTCCGGATGGTCCTGAGTGCCGCGTATGGAGACGGGACAGGTTGGCCTCGAGTCTCTGAGCTTGTTTTAAACCTACATACATCGTGTTGGCATCAGCAAAGTTGAGGCTGCAGCTCCGTAGTGGACTAAAGCATAAATATAAAGAACAGCTCATACTTTTGACTCCACTCAGCCATGAATCACGGCACCGTTGTGGAGAAACCAAAAACTGGGGTATTTCTGACAATTCATATTTAATTTAATGTCTCGCTGTCACCCGCGGACCTCCATCAGTGCTTTATGTAACAGTGTCTCTCTCTCACACACACACACACACACACACACACACACACAGCATTCTCTTGCCAGGCTTTCCCAGTTATGCTGGGTGCGAGCGAGACGACACCTCTAATTACAATAATCTCAGTCTGAAATTCTGACCGGGGAGTTTTGGAGTTTTTCAGAATAGTGCGTCTGTGTGTGTCGTGTTTGCAGCAAGATGCCCATTATGAGCAGCACTTCTGTGACGCGCGTCAAGAGGTTGGAGTTTAAGTGATGATGCCCCCCCCCCGTTCACTTCCTGTCTTCCTCTGACTGGTGGTTTGTAAACCAGCCTGGCTCACCTTTCACTGGCACACCGAGACAACATAGTGGGGGCTCCGTGCACACGTTCACATGCAAAGTGTTGGGTGTAACTGGTGTTGGACAGAGAGCAACATACAGGTGAGGCTTGCTCAGTTAGCCTTTAATGGATGCGCACTCCTCTCCAGACTACAGCTCAGTTTTGGCCTCCGCTCCTGCTTGTTCCACATCCTGAAAAACAAATGCAAGAAATAAGACAAAGCAGACAAAAACGTGGCCCAGTACAGACCATAATAAAAGGCTCTATGTTTTTGGATGCAGATCCTTCACATCTGTACATCATACAAGATCAGAGAGGTTTGACCCATAAGGACCCAAAGTCCTTCCCCTTAAAGGGAAAATATGGGAGAAAAGCTGAAGACAAAGAACACGTTTGCAATGTTTTCGTCCCTTAATCACTAATAATTCAATAATTAATCATTCAATTTCCCCCCTTTTTAAAGATATGTGTTGTTATATTATGGGCTGTAGCTTAGTGGCAGATATATTTCTCATTTAAGAATAAAAACAGAAGCGATTTTCCTGCTTGGTAACAGAAATTTGTTATAGTTGAACATAAAGTTTGAGTTTAGAGTAAAGATCCAGTTGAAGGCCTTCAGTGTGACAGTGATGTATGTTTTTAATGTGAAATTTATCATTAAACTTAACTTTTTAAAAGGGAAATGTCCAGGAAATTTGGAAATTTGTCAGTTCTTTGGAAATGCTAGACCACCAGGAATCCTCTTGCATTTACATTGAAAAGACAAAAAGACTTGGAAGATCTTTGTCTTTCTGCTGATGAATATGACGTAAAGAAAGCAACATTATCTCAGGCTGCTCACCTTTAACTCCCCACTCAGGAAAGACTGGCAGAATTCCCGCACACGTGCAGCAGAAATCTCCCCCTCGGGCAGAAGCCACTTCATGTCAGAGTTGCCGTCATAGATCCCAACCCGAGGGAGGTCCTTAGACTTGAGGCCAAAGTAGCCGAGGGGTCGCAAGTTGGACTTCACTGCTCCATTCATCAACACAAACAGGAACTGAAAAACAGGTTTTAAAGGAATTTACATGGATCTGACGGACATTTCCACATGTAAATCCCAATATAACCCTGGCTCACTTTGCCTGTGAACTCAGGAGCCAGAGGCCCCAGCTGGTCTTGGAGGTCGGTGTATTCTTTAGTCCCTCTGTTGGCAAAGATCACGAGGTGCGTCTTCACCTCAGAGTTGAACAGGCCCACTGCCGTCTCCAGAAGAAGACCAGAGCAGGAAATACAATTAAAACCAGTTATATGTGACACCACCACAGTAGAGGTCACGGCCCCTCAGGCACTACAGCGCGGTCAACGCGCCTGGACAAAGGGACGCTGTCGTGGATAAAGGAAGAAGCTACAGCTGCAGAGCAGCGTGATGAAGGTGGGAGACCTACCACTTGGTTGTATTCTGTGATGAATCGAACCTCGTTGATAGTGATGAAGTTCACAAGACCATCGGATTCGATCTTCTTGGCCTTGGCGAGATCAAGCTTCTCCTGGTGCTTGTCAACCTGCATCATCATCATCATCATCATCATCACCACCATCACCACCATCATCATCATCACCACCACCATCATCATCATCACCATCACCACCATCACCACCATCATCACCACCACCACCATCATCATCACCACCATCATCACCACCATCATCACCATCATCACCACCATCATCACCACCACCATCATCATCATCACCATCACCACCACCATCATCATCACCACCATCATCACCATCATCACCATCATCACCACCATCATCACCATCATCACCACCATCATCACCACCACCACCATCATCATCATCACCATCACCACCACCACCATCATCACCACATCACCACCATCACCACCATCATCATCATCACACCATCATCACCACCACCATCATCATCACCATCATCACCACCACCATCATCATCACACCATCACCACCATCACCGTCATCACCACCATCACCATCATCACCATCACCATCATCATAACCATCATCATCATCACCACCACCACCATCATCACCATCACCATCATCATCACCACCAGAACTCTGAGCTGTTGTGATGCACCTTTCTGAAAAGGACCAGGGTGTCTGAGGAGATGCTGTACTCGGCCCAAACGTCTTTCACCACACAGAGGGCTACGGGAACAGAGGACACTCGCTTTGCAGCTGCCAGCAGCTCCTGGTAGCCACGGCTCTCCTCTGCCTGAAGAGCAAAGCAGGGTGGAAATTTAGTAACAACAAGCTCATTTTGTTCAGAGCATCTGATATTGAGTAGATCAAAGGGTTTTTAATACCACAAAGGCAGGTTATATAAATATATAGGATATATATAATAATGGTAAGCTGCTGATTGTTCTTCACTGATATGTTCTGGGCAATTTGAGGAAATAACAATGAAAATATGGAAAAGTTGAGGAGGAACACGGATGAAGTGACAGAACAGGAAGGAACGAAGGCAGAAACTGTGCTTCATGTCTTCATTTGGAGCTAATGTTAGCTTCAACTAACCCTGTTAAAGGCTGTTAAAGGGTTCATTTCCACTCTTCTGGCTATTTTTGCCCTTTTGGCCAGCAGCCTCACAGTTCATGGGCTCCCTGCCTGTCTCTCTCCCCCTTACATGAACTTTCTGCCATCCTCAGGAAGGTCAATAGTGCCAATCCCACAAGCCCTGGGATGCATACATATTTCCTGTGAAGCAGTGCACGCTCTCCCCCCGCACACAGAGTCTGGCCAGCGGCTTCGCCTCGGCTCCTTGCCTCAGTCCTCACAGCAGCAGTGCTGCCAAAGGTGTGGCTGCAGGAAAAACTACATTCTTCTTCGAAATCTATTCATGTTACCCTCATCTCCACGGCAGACGGCAAACAAATGCTGTATTTTGGGGCCAATTACAGTCCCGCTACTTGCTAATTAGTCTCATCATGTGGAGGCTGCCATATACACGTCTGCATAATAAACTGCGCCATAAAGCGGCTCTTGTGGGCATGTTTATAAGATGCCTGAAAGCATATTTTTGCCCTGTGTTCAGATGTTTCTCTCTAAGCAAGTGTCTCTTGTGACCTCCAGGAATCCAATGACGACCACTTCAGCAGAGTTGACGAATGCCTCAGCAGCTTTGGTGTCTGTCAGCCTGAGGAGGCCACCATCTGCAAGAGAAGGTCACGGACAATCAGCCCAACCACTCAAGCAGCTGAAAAGACGTTCAAGGATGTTAGAATTATTAAAACATTAAATCTTTTTTTTCTTGACCATTTTATCCCTTTTGGGGTTCCCCCCCCCAAATCTTCCCCCCGCAAATTGGGCGAAGGCAGTCGCCAGCTCGTTACTTATTTGAGCAGTGAGAGTTCATTAGCTTGCTCAAAGGTACTTTGGCAACACTCTGAGGGTGTCCTGGCAGCTTCCTCTGTTACCAGAACATCTCCAAGTTTTGTTCACACCCGGTCTTGGACTGAGACCCCCCCACTCTGCCCAGTAACACACTGCCTGAGCCACCACCGCTACCCATAATAATGATAACATTTAGAATTCCCAAGGTCACAGGTTCACATGACAGACGGGATTATTCTGCTGCCCAGGCAGAATTGTCTCAGACAGGCACCGATGATCATGTACGAAGGTCAGATCTCCTTTGAGAAGAGGAACACTCACCCTTTTCTGTGGCTCTACCAGAAGACACCAGGAAGAGGAGGAAGAGAGTGATGAGCATATTTGATGTGGTTCCTCCGATGGGCCGTCAGGGAAGGAAATGGCTGAGCAACAGAACGGTGTTTAAGAGCAGCGGGGCCGGGTCACCCACATGGCCGCAGGCTGCAGAACCTTTCTGATTGGAAGGCTTCTTGTGAACAAACCAGGTGTTCCTGATAAGCGGAACGTTGGATTACGTGTCACTGTGAAAGAGGCCAGACTGGGTCTCAGCGCTGCCCTTTGGTGCTGGTCTGTGAGGTCCCGTCCTCCTGATGGTGGCTCCTGTGCAGCCCAGGTGGTCCAGCGCCGTTCTCCAGACCCGTCTGGATGCCTGTGCCATTGCACTTCACAGCACTCACCACAGGGGGGCTGCAACCGCCACCCATCCAACACCTTTCTGACCAGGAACCAGGGTGAAAAGCATTCAAAGTTCAGACCTTTCCATTGACGGGCTTCCTGTTCATCAGATTTTTTGGTGCCTTCTTAGTTTATAAGAATACAGTAAGAGACAAAAGAACTCTAGCTTGAAAAAGATTTGTGGATACCTGATTATATTAGGATACGACTAGTTTCTTCCTCTTTTATTCAGACATTCTTTTAACTCAAAAACATGTGCTAAAAAAGGAGGAGAGTGCTGTTGAGTTATAGCTCGGTCAACCACCACGCAGAGACACAGAGAATGAGCAGAAATAAACTGCATTGTTCTGGACCCTGGGAACTTGATTTTCTACCGTTAAAATATCGCCAGAGTCTCGCCCACAGAAGAATTCAGTTTATCTTCTGGTGTGGTTCCTGCAGCATCTGTTGACCAAGTTTGATCCCACCTGAACAGCAGACGACACCTTTTGTTCAACTAGTTTAAAAGATTGTAAAACCATCAACACTAATTGTTAAACTGCTAAAACCCCCGCTGAGTGAACATCTCTGCATTAGCATGGGACTCCTTTTGGAGGTGGAGATGAAGCTTCTTTCCATCTTGCAGGGTCCCAACTCAGCGGAACCTTCCGCTTTAGTTATGCTTCACTCACCCTTGGAACCCCCCCAACCCTCTGAAGAGGACCTCAGCGGAGTTAGAGCCAAACCAGTGCGTCCTTCCTGTGTAGGTTTGATGGTATCAGTAGTATCAGTAGTTGGAATCACGACAACTACGACAATAGTTGGAACTCAGAGCTGCTTTCACAACATTTAAAAGCAAATAATCCTTTTTCATTAGTTTTATGTCTTTTCTTTTTTTTTACTTATATATAATGTTGTACATCTCCTTTCTAATATACCTCTTCAAGACTTCAAAGCAGGCTGTTCTATTTTCAGCCATCTAACACTAAACATATTTATAGTAAAGGCTGAGTTATAAAAAGCCTCAGAGCACTGATCTCCTGCTGGGGAACGCCCTCTTCTTCCTTTAAGCTTGGTGGTGGTGATAGGTGGTGGTGGTGGTGGGTGGGTGATGGGTGGTGATGGTGGTGATGGTGGTGGTTGGTGGTGATGGTGGTGGTGGTGGTGATGGGTGGTGGTGGTGGTGGTGATAGGTGGTGATGGTGGTGGGTGGGTGATGGGTGTTGGTGGGTGGTAGGGTGTGATGGTGGTGGTGGTGGTGGTGATGGTGGTGGTGGTGGTGGGTGGTGGTGGTGATGGTGGTGGTGGTGGTGGGTGTTGGTGTGGTGGTGGTGGTGGTGGTGGTGGTGTTGGTGGTGTGATGGTGGTGGTGATGATGGGTGGTGGTTGTGATGGGTGTGGTGATTTGGTGGTGATAATGGGTGGTGTGGGTGGTGATGGTGGTGGTGATGGTGGTGGTGGTGTGGGTGTTGGTGGTGGTGGTGGGTGGTGGTGTGCTGGTTGGTGCGGTGGTGGTTTGGTGGGTTGTGGGTTGGTGCGGGGTGGTGGTGTGGTGGTGGTTCTACTGGTGGTGTTGGGTGGTTGGTGGTTCTTGGTGGTGGTGCTGGTTGTGGTGGTTGTGGTTGGTGCGGTGGCGGTGATGGTGGTTGATCGTGGGTGATGGGTGGTGGGGTGTTTGGTGTGTGATGGTGGTGGTGGGTGGTGGTGGGTGTGTTGGTGATGGGTGGTGATGGGTGGTGCATAGGGGTGTGGTGATGGGTGGTGATGGGTGGTGATAGGTGGTGGTGGTGGTGATGGGTGGTGATGGGTGGTGATGGTGGTGGTGGTGGTGGTGGGTGAGGTGATGGTGGTGGGGATTGGTGGTGGTGGTGGGTGGTGATGGTGGTGGTGGTGGTGGGGGTGGTGGTGTGATGGTGGTGGTGGTGGTGATTGGTGGTGGGATGGGTGGTGATGGTGGTGATAGTGGGTGATGGGTGGTGTTGGTGAGGCTGGTGGGCCATTAGGGGTGTTGGTGGGGCATTAGGGGTGTTGGTGGGGCATTAGGGCCATTGGTGGGGCATTAGGGGCGGTGGTGGGGCATTAGGGCATTGGTGGGGCATTAGGGGCGGTGGTGGTGGGCCTGGGCTCCTCCCTGCTCAGGTGCTTCTCCCTGCTGCCCTGATCTCTTAATCCCCTTAGATGTTCCGTCCATCTTTGGTGACCGACTTCTTTTCTGTAAAGCTCAGCCACAAATAGGAGGGATAAAGGATAACGAGATAGTCAAAAGCAGGCTTCGATTTAAGGGTTTAAGAAATGGAATTTAGAAAGGTGACAGAACAGTGATTAACTCGAACATTTAGTTATTTGTTTTGCCCCCTTGTCCTCTGGTGTCAGACAGGTTCTTCTGCCAGGATGGGCCCCAGGAACCATCCTGGACCCTGATGAATATCAAGAATTCCTTTTTATGAGTGAATCTTGAACCTGGGAACCAAACCGAAACATTTATTTCCAGTCAGAAACGTGGGATGGTGCCCTCTCAAAGGCCACCGAGCTTTGTGCCACCTTCTCTTGCTACTTTCCCCACTTTTCTCCACCTGCTTCCGTGTTCTGACACAGCAAAATAAAAACGCCCTGATGGTGATCAATGATGTGACTCAGCACTTTGACACGAGCACAATTGTTTAGGCAGATTTCCACCTTTGTGTGGCGGCGGCGGTGACGTAGGAGCGATCCTGTTTTGGTCTGTTTTGGTCCACACGAGGATCTGGAACATGTGATGTAAGAGGGGCAGCACCACGCAGGTGATGGTCACTTAGTGCCAGATAAGGCTCAGCTAGCTGGTCAGCTCTTAATCCGCTGCCTCATGGCCCCATGTGAGAGTCAAACCCTGAGCTCCACTCACACGTTTACGGTTCCATCCGAGATTGAGCTTCAGTAAAATAGCAGAAATGATTGTTGGCGGGAAGGAAGACCAAAGAAAAGGAGAAAGAACTGAGAGTTGATGATTCTCCTGTGCACCTGCGTCATGTTGTGGTTACATAAACCATCCAGCAGATCATTCTGTGCCTGAGCTAAACCCCTGAGCCCCCCCCCCCGTAAGAGGGAAGGTGTCAGATCAAAACGACGGACACGTGCCAAGTCTGGATGAGCAGTTTAGGGGATTAAGTGTCGGGGTGGATATAAAGGGAGGGAGCGTCTCAGTCAGGACCACACCAACGCAGCAGACAAGCAGCCACTCAAACACAGGTAAGACCTCACACTCACCCAGCTTCCTTCCTCGGACCGGAACCAGTGCTCCTGTTGGGGCCTTTGTTTGGGGAAGAGCCTTTTTCCCTAATGATTGTCGTAGTTAGGCTGAACGTTACCTCACAAGTAACTTTAGTTTTTACTAGAATTTGTCCTTTTTCCCCCGAGTTTTTGTTTTATTGTCTCTGTTTTGTAATATTTAAACGCCACCTTCTGTCCAGGAAGGACTTTATAAATCGCTAAACTACCGTGTGAATTACCAGCGGAATAGTGAGGACAGAGAGGGGAGAAGGAACGAGGTCTTGACACTAAACTGGGACCGCTGGGATTTAAACTTTGGGATTAAAGCGTTTCATAATCATTTGTTTAGTTTGAAATCTGCTTAGTGAGCGTTATTAGTTCCAGCGCCAACCACAACGGACCACAACTAGTCAAAGATGGGTAACTAGTGCTACACTTGACCTCTTCCTGGTTCTTCTCGTAGCAAACAAAGAAAAGATGGCCGACACAGCCGTTGCTACCCCCGCCGACAAGAAGGCTCCTCCCAAGTTCAAGCAGAGGACCGCTCGCACCTTCAAGAGCAAGGCTCCCAAACCAGGCCAGAAGGGGTGAGAGCTCGGCTCGGCTCGGCTCAGGCGGCTGCTAACACGCGTGCAGCCAGAGCTGTTTCACATCTTGTTCATAAAACTAAAAGCTTCTCTATTTTCCAGCTTTGGCGACGACATCCCAGGAATGGAGGGTCTGGGCACGGACATCACCGTGGTTTGTCCTTGGGAAGCGTTTGGGGACATGGAGCTGAGCGACCTGGCGAAGTACGGCATCGTGTAGAGCCCTCCTGGTGGCTTCACCCCCCCACCCCCTCAGCTATCTTTAATGTACAAATGTTTATAAGATAAAATCTATATATTTTTATGGTCTGAATGGAAATGAGCATTTATGGTTAGCTGGTCCTTAAAGATGAAATAAACACTTCCCCAAACTTCTGTCTGTGTTTCTGAGGCTTCTTCCAGCACCAACAGGGTCAGGGTCCGGGTCAGGGCCAGGGCCCAGGCCAGGGTCCAGGTTAGGGTCAGGGTCCGGGTCAGGATCCAGGTTAGAGTCAGGGCCAGGGTCCAGGTTAGGGTCAGGGTCCGGGTCAGGGTCCAGGTTAGAGTCAGGGCCAGGGTCCAGGTTAGGGTCAGGTTCCGGGTCAGGGTCCAAGTTAGAGTCAGGGCCAGGGTCCGGTTCAGGGTCCAGGTTAGGGTCAGGGCAGGGTCCGGTTCAGGGTCCAGGTTAGGGTCAGGGTCCAGGGTCCGGGTGTGGAACGAGCTGAAGGTGATTCAAAAGGTTCAAAAACAGCAAAAATGGAAATTCAGAAAACAAGGCAGACTGTCCCCATCAACAAGATCCAGACTCCCAAAGCTGTGGGAAGAATGGGTGGAACCCCCCCCCAGGAGCCTCCCAGGACCCCCCCAGGAGCCTCCCAGGACCCCCCACAGGAGCCTCTCAGGAGCCTCCCAGGACCGCCCCCCCCAGGAGCCTCCCAGGACCCCCCACAGGAGCCTCTCAGGAGCCTCCCAGGACCCCCCCAGGAGCCTGAAAGGGATCACGTGGGGGAGAAAATCAAGCACGGAATCGCCACTTTATCACGCCGACCTGTTCATTAACACGAGCCAATCACACAGCTGCAACCAGACGTGCAGCCGTCGTCACGGCAACTCGCTCAAGTTTAAACCAGAACGGCCAAGAAAGGAGATTTAAGGGACCTTCTTTCTGTCCTAAAAATAGATTTTGTGGATGTGACAGATGCGGATGATGGATCTAAAGATCTAAAGAGACCTTCTGCGCTCGCACTTCTGATCCTTTTCCTCGATTCTGACATTTGTTTAACGAGGTTTGAAGATGTTCCTCAAGGTCTCATCATCATAAAAGGGTTAGCGAGCGTTAGCATAGCCAGCAGCTCAGGGGGACGCGCACTCACTCGTCATTGACATGTTTATCACAGGATTTTCCCTGAGATTCCAAATGTTGTTAAAAAAATGAGGCTTAATCACGCTTAGGTCGACCTGCAGATCAGCAGGAAGATTCCAGCCTCCCAAATCTCCTCTTTTTCATCTCGACACAGCTTGAAACCCCCAACGACAGCAGCTATTTCTGGACTATTCCTCCTTAATTCCCAGTAATATTCAGGACATTCAATGGACTGATGAAGGAAAGCAACTGAGAGCGGGATCACAACAAAACGTTTTTATATAAAGCATTTTATATGAACATTCAATAACAAAAAACAGTCATGGCAAGGTGTTTGGACATGACAGAAGGTTGCTAAAAAACCAGAGCAACTATGAAGAATCGATATCATTCACTATATTACATACGCAAGAATACCGTGACAGAAAAATGTTGGTGTTTTCAGCCATTTTGTGTCATCGGGCCTTTCCGCCAAACTGCCCTGTGCTCTCTGTTGTTGGCTAGCTTGCGTCTGCTAGCTTGCGTCTGCTAGCTTGCGTCTGCTAGCTGCCAGCTGCTGTAGACCAGGATGCACCTGGCTGGTCTGCACAGAAATCAAATATAAAGGACACAAGAGTCATGCAAAACTGTTTTCCTTAACTTGACGGGTATCACTCATGCTGGTTTGTCCATGCCTTCGCCTCCATCTGTGTTTCTGTCTCACGTCTGGTCGGTCTCGCCCGAAGGCTTCTGGTTAATCAGAGCATGCCGAGGACCTTTAGCATCTTTGGCTAGTTTTTTTTTTCTTCTTTTTATTCAGAACACATTCTATAGTAGACTACCATTGAGATATTTAAAAAGAAATGTTTAATGTCGTGAATCTTTTTTTTTTTTTTAAACAACAGAACATTAAATAGAAAAGACATTTTGAATTTGTGTCAGAAAAATATATCAGGCTTGAAAAAAAAAAAAAAGGCAACAAACAAAAATGTCAACATCACAGATTGCGTCCCAGACTGTCCCGTTTATCTCCAGCTAAGCCGTTTATCTGCCTGCCTGCTAGTTAGTTGACGGTATATTTCAGGATAGTTGAGCTGATAACCAGAGTGGAGCCGACGGGTTTAACCACTGAAATGTGGGGACTCAAACGTAAGGACGGCGCACAGAACATGGGCGCTCACACCAGCACACGGGGCAGGGTCAGGGCCAGGGTCAGGGTCAGGGCCAGGGCCAGGGTCAGGGCCAGGGCCAGGGCCAGGGTCAAGGTTAGGGTTAGGGTCAGGGTCAGGGTTAGGGTCAGGGCCAGAGTCAGGGCAAAGGTTAGGGTTAGGGCCAGGGTCAGGGCCAGGGTCAGGGTCAGGGCCAGGGCCAGGGTCAGGGTCAAGGTTAGGGTTAGGGCCAGGGTCCGGGACAGGGTTAGGGCCAAGGCCAGGGTTAGGGTTAGGGCCAGACTCAGGGCCAGGGTCAGGGTCAGGATTAGGGTCAGGGTTAGGGTCAGGATTAGGGTCAGGGTTAGGGTTAGGGCCAGACTCAGAGTCAGGGTCAGGGCCAGGGTCAGGGTCAGGGCCAGGGCCAGGGTCAGGGTCAGGACCAGGGTCAGGGTTAGGGCCAGGGCCAGGGCCAGGGTCAGGGCCAGGGTCAGGGTCAGGGTCAGGGTCAGGGTCAGGGTCAGGGTCAGGACCAGGGGAGGCTCCTATGATCAAATACGCAGAAGCCACTTCAGCCAAATGGGAAAAAACTCAAACTGAGTCAGTTTTTCATTTTCCAAACACCTGATGGTCTCGTGCACGTACGTCACTATGGGTCTCGTGCACGTACGTCACTGTTGGCGCCAGCTTTCCTTATAAGGGAAACTTAAAAAAAGAGTTAAAAATACAACCTTAACTTTAATGAAATCAAATGAGATGAAAGAGTAAAGGAAGAGAAGAGGAATAGAATGATGGTGACAATCAATAATTAGAATAATCATAATCAAACAAAGATGATATATTTATACATACTGCAGAAAAATGTGCTTTCTACAAATCTTTGGAACGAAACAAAAGCCAAAAAAAGCCACATTTGGAAACGGAGAATACGAGAGACGGATGCACAGAGAAGAAGAGAAGAAGTCTCCTGCTGCTCGTTATCTGCTGCATGAAGACGTTATCAAAAACGCTCGTTTCAGGAAGACTTTTAAAGTGTTGGACTTTTATCTACGGGGGGGGGGGGTTAATCTCTACCATAAACCATTAACGGATACTTGAACCTCCAGGTTACCAGCAGAAAGTTTAGAGTCTAAAGATAAAAAAGGTGGTTTGGGAGTTTAGTGCAGGTTTTCCTAGTGTTCCGGGGGGGGGGGTGGGGGGGGTCTTGTGCAAGAGGAGGGTGAGGTGAGAGTACAGGTGTGTCACAATATTGGAAAGATGCATATTCTGATCTTCCACTGTTGAATCTACACGTTTCCTATAAACAGCAGCTGCTCAGTCACAGAAGGGTTGATAAGGAGGAGAATTCCCATAATAATCAGCTCGTTTCTTGGTTTCCTCTAAGCTAATTTCCTTGCATATCAGAACAATTTAAAGGTTCAACTTTCCCACATCCGAAGAAAACTTGAGGTAAGGAACAGCTCCGATGACTCTTCCTCCTCTCCGTCGTCCTCTTTCCATCTGAGGAGGAATCGCTGAGGTCCACGGGGGGGGGGGGGGGGGGGGGGGGCGGTGGGCGGGGCCGGTTGGCCCGGTGGGCGGGGCCTGGGGCGGGGCCTGGGGGCCCGGGGGGGTCGATGCTTTGTGGACAGTTTCTCTGTAAATGTCGAGGGGGTGCAGGAGACGCAGCAGCCAGATGTTTCACATGCATGGTTGAACATCTGGAATCCCAAGTCTTGTGCTCCCGGGGGGGTGGGGGGGGGTGGGGGTGGGGGGGGTTATAATACAGCCTTGTGGTGGGGGAGGTGTCGTCTCTGGATCTTCTGTTCTTGCTAATCTCAAGGCCGTCTGTCAGTCTTTAATACATCGTTCTTCTACTGTGTAGTAACAGGAAAATGTAGGGATGGGGGGGTTGTTTGTTGGGGGGGGGGGTTGTTTGTTGGGGGGGGGGGGTTGTTGGAGGGGGGGGTTGATCTGAAATATCAGCGTTGTCAGTAAATCCACACTTTAAAATTGGTGCAGTCGTCCTCCATGGCAGAGGGGAACTCTGGGAGAGGAATTCCACGGAGCTCCTGGGAAATGTAGTGTCTTTAATAAGGGGCAAATCTACTGTAGCCCCCCCTGTAGAGTGTGGCCTGTGGGGGGGGAAAGTTTCACATTTAAATCATGTAAACTGAAATACAAGTTGCTGCTCATGAACTGATGTACAAGAAATAACAACTCTACAAATAATAACTCTGTAATAACTCTGTAATAACTCTGTAATAACTCTGTAATAACTCTGTAACTATTAATAACTCTACAATAACTATAATAACTCCTCCCCTCCCTCCTCCGTCCTCCCCTCGCTCCCTCCCTCCTCCCTCGCTCGCTCCCTCTCTCCTACCCTTGCTCCCTCCCCCCCTCCCTCATTCAGCCTTGAGGTCTCACCATGGCTCCGACGCCATAAGCGGCGGCGGCGGCAGCAGGGGTGAGCGCGGCGTGGTAGGGGTCCGCCGTGTAAACCCGCCCGTAACTGCAACAGAGAACATTGACACTGTTGAAGGTGAGGTGGGGGGGGTGGGGGGTGGGGGGTGGGGGGGGTGAGGGCGTGCTGCTCCCACTCGTATCTCACCTGTCGCTGTACGCTGCCGCTGCAGCGGCCGCCGCCGCCGGGGTCGCTACGGCGGCCGGCTGGGCGTAACGATACGCTGCGTAGCCCCCCTGTGTGGTGGTAATGGGTCAGAGAGATGGGGGGGGGGGGGGGGGGGAAAGATGTGATGGAGAACAAAGACAATGGGGGGGTGCAGAACAAAAGAGTGAATCCTTGTTACCGGTCAGAACTAGTTGGTAAAAACTAGCAGGCTAACAGTGAAGCTACTTGTTACAGTGTGAGGAAAACTGCTGAGGAAAGAGCGGAAGATTAACAAGCAGTCGGCACAACTGACTAGTCTGGTGCAGTCGGGCATTCACGGGGGTGCAGCTCAGGCTCTGGGTGGTTCTCCCCCCCCAGGACTGCTGATGCAAACGCATCTCACGCTAAACCAAACCAGCTTCATTACATCTAAAGTGCTTTGAGAGTGAGTTGCTGACGGAGGGAGAGAGACCAGATCCATCCGCCGAGCCCCAGCCCCCCCCGACAGTCATGGGGGGGGCAGGATGATTGCGTCAATATCTGAATGAACAGCTGATGAACGACACAAAATGAACTACAGGTGTAAGAAGTCAGCCGAACACACACACACACACACACACACACACACACACACACACACACACACACGTGCGTTCCCAAGCCTCAGAACAGTGATTAGCTTCATTTTTCTCCTTCAAAGAATAAAACAAACACACACCAACCACTCTACCCTAGAGGATCAGTCATGACCAGGTCCCCACATTCAGGAGCAACAGTTGCTATGTGAGGGAGGCGGGGGGTGGAGGGGGGGTGGATGGGGGGGTGCAGAGGAGGAGGGAAGGAGCATATAAGGAAAATCAGGAGACGGAAAAGAGCAACGGCTGCTTCCGTTTCAGTTCTCAACTGGAGTAGAAATCAACAGCAAACGAGTGAAATAAAGACTACTGACAGAGGGGGGGTGGGGGTGGGGGGGGGGGGGTCAGCCTGGTCAGTACTCAACATGCCAACACTGATTCAGTTAGCATGCCACAGGTGAAACACAGGGAGGTTCCTGGAAGGGGTTTGGATGGGCAGATGATAAGTCCAGCCTGGTTTCCTCCACTTCTCTACGTCCTACGGAGCCGGATCACGGCCACAGCTCACGAGCACATCACACCGCGGGTCCGTTACCACGGTCGCCGTCTCCGCCCCCCAGAAGAGCGCGTGGACGGCGAGCCGGCCGAGGCGCCCTGCTGACCTGGAGGCAGAAGCTTCGGCGCCAGCGGCGGGGAGACGCCGCCCCGTGGCGCCACACCCGGGGCAACACGGCGCTCACGGGCACTCGGCGGCGCCCCAAGAGCACGGCGCAGGTCAACGCACGTGCTGCGCGTGTGCACGTGCAGGAGACGTGCAGTGTGACGTGCGGGCGACTTGTGGCAGCGATCTGACTCCATGTTCTTCATGTCAGAACGAGGGACCGTGGATCAAAGGGAAAACGCAGCTGATGTTGAATGAAAGCGGATTTTTAATTCCATCACGTTCGGGGAGGAACTCAAGAGAATTTGATTTACTCCTCAGAACAGAATAAAATGGGAGGCAGCCAGAAATGGGGATAAAAGCGGCGGCTTTTGCGCTCCACCAGAACCCTTAAAATCCCTATTCATCGACCTTTGATCTCGCCACGGATGCACGTCCGTCCCCGGAGCTCTAATGTGATCGGAGCGTTTAGGTTCCATCCCGCTTGATTCCTAACTCCCCCTTCCGCAACTCCACACATGTCAGAATCCAGTGAGTTAGTAGAAGAAGACAGATAAGGCATTTCAATCTCAGATGGTCAATAATGTCTAGCAGCACGCAGTCATTGAGACGAGGAGGATGCACACTGGCTCTCAGAGAGCGGAAACCCTACCTGGGCCAATCTGCCACTAATGTCCTGAAACACTAGTCTACAGAGAGAACAGAAACAGCTATTGTCAACCTGGTCTCACACACACGCGCACACACACCGTTACACATACAGATAATCACATTAGTACACACCAACTCACAAATGCACAGAAGCCAACCCTAGAGGAGTCTACTCGTGGACGAGCGCCGCCACCGGAGCGCCGACGCTCTCCCCGTAATCTGTGGAGATCACAGGAGCGCCTGTTGGCTTTGGAGCCTTTTGGAGCCATAAAGGTTTAAACGGCAAATTCCTACACGTGCAAAACGAAAAGACTGGGCAAGTATACGTCTCTACGGGTTTGGTCCTTCTGTCATTTCACACTTGAAAACCCACAGGCAACAGGGGGGAAACGGGGGTGAGGCCGTAGAGAGTGGAGGTATATACTTACATAGAGGTCAGCGGCACCGTAAAAGCCATCCTGATAGGCCATCACACTGAGAGAGAAGGAGAGAGGAGGAAGGGAAGGAGACAGCACAAAGGAACGGTGGTGGAGAGGCAAAGGAAAAACAAAAAAAAAAGAGGTGTGATGCGCCACCGTGTGGCCGATGCGCGAAACAACAAATGAGAGTGACAAAAGAGGGGAAGGCGTGAAAAAAGTGCCAAACAGATTGTGAAAGAGAGAAGAGAAAAGAGAGTGAGATTATTACACACCGTGCAACATGCAAGGCAAAATACCACCTCTTTGTATGTAAATACAAGTACTGGAGTACTCATTTATACGTCTAGAAATATACGACTGCACTTATGACCACATGAGGTACAAGGAAATGGTATTTCAGCTGCGCCAGCTATCAATGTCTACATGTAAATTCAAATGTTTTCAATCACACAGCATGCACAATCATGAATTGAAGTGAGTTCAGACATGCACAGCGTCCGTCACTTCTATCTAAAGTCATGGGGGGCAGTCGTGTTTTTACCCTGGGTAAGTAGGGATGGCCGGCTGGGGCACCGCTGCCCTGACTGCACTGTAGACGGGCCGAGCACGACCCCGCAGGTGAGCTCCCCGGATGGTGGCGGCAGTAGTGGCAGCGGCAGCGGCAGCGGCGGAGTAGGGGAAGCCAGGTACTGATGGAGAGAAAGGCAGAGATGAAGATTCACCCGTCCAACGCAGCACGGCGGCCATTTCTGAGGTCACACCTGTGTAGAGTTCAGGACTGTACATGGCTCCGACCATGGGAGTCAGCTTCCATCCAGCTGTGGTCAACAGAAAAGAATGACACGCGTCAGGTCTGCGTTCGTGTATTCGCTCGGCTGACGCTAGCAAAGACGAGGGCAGCGAGCTGCAGGACCCGCTGGTCCAACGCCGTGTTACCGTATGGCAGCGCGGCGAGCCCCTCTCCGTTAGCGTAAGGGGTGGTCATCTTCTTGTTCGTCATCACTCTGGCTGTGGCGTTGTTGACCTTAACACCAGAAAAAAACGCTTTCACCGTCCCAAATACAACACGTGAAGAAGAGCTGAGGAATTCTCAAATTGGGCTGAGTCTCATTAGCAGTTTTAGCATTAGCAAAACACCAGGTCACCCTTGGCAGGCTCCAGAAATCTGGTCTGTGAGCGTCAGGTGCCGTCACAGTTTTTAAAATAGCTGAATTTAGAGTTAATTCTGTTGCTGACGAGCGATGGTAACTGATTCATGCACTTCTATTCAAGGAAAAAAAAAGATATTAAGATCACAGATTTACTCTGGTGAGGATTCAGGCACACACAACAACGCCACTGTTGGAGCACAGAACAAAGAAAAAATATTTGAAATTGAAAGCATTCAAACAGAAATCCAAGACCATTCCATTGCTACCTTAAAAGGAGGAGGGGAAGAAGTTGAATTAAGCAGCAGATATGTCGAGTAAACACAAGGCAACAAAATCCAAAGAGGTCAAACTCAAATTATACACAGCCAGTCGAGAGTGCATCACATCACCAGCGGCGAGCCAATCAGCAAGCATCTTATGCAACAACAGACCAATCAAAACAAAAACGGGTTGGCAGCCCACCCAATCAAACACGTCACACAGAAAAGGGAGGAAGAGGAGGAGGAAGAGGAGGAAGAGGAGGAGGAGGAGGAGGAGGAAGAGGAGGAGGAAGAGGAGGAGACAGAAACAGAGCGATGCAGGAGGAGCCAGTCCAGAGACAGAAACACACAGACATGAGGTGGAGAACAACACGTCCAAATGTGCAAATCTCTAATGAAGACCAACGACATCACACACACACACACACACACACTCACACACACACACACAGGATCTCACTATTCATGAGCAAACAGTCGAGAAATGAGGAAGAAAGAAATGAAGCAAGAGTAAAAACACAGAAAGAGAAGTCTACAGACAGAGGATGGTGGTGTGTGTGTGTGTGTGTGTGTGTGTGTGTGTGTGTGCGTGTGCGATAGCATCATTCCTCAGAAATCAAACAAAGGAAAACAATTGGAATAAACCGTGGTTGTGAAACACTGCCGGGCATCAGTGTCTCCCACCAGAAAGCAACAACCGCTAACACACACCAGCCGGTCCGAACTGATCCGGAGAGGAAAAGACGCCTCTTTCTAGAAAACTACGAAGAAGGAAAATCTGTGGTGATCCGGGGCACAACTGCTCTCCTCCCCATTACTCTGCTGACAGCGTTTGTGTTGTCTTAGTGAGCGGAGACGTGTCAATTCAATGGTCTGGCATGTGGAGGGGCACGCCGCGATCATCCACATCCCATAAAACACAGGCGCCATGTCTAAAGAGCTGCACCGCGACGGCCGTCTGCAGGAAGCAATGATCAAATACAGGAGTGAACCAGCAGGTGGGACACACGGTCGCCCTGGTCTCCAGCTGGAGCTACAATAGCAATCATGCTTCAACATGCTGCCCCACTACGGTGCACAAATGCAACTACTGGCTGACACATGACACAGAGATGACGTAGTACTATGACGCCATAGAGATGACCAGAGAGAGAGTCGACCATGCAGGACACAGCTCTGGATCAATGCTAGATGCAGTTAGAGGTGGTTGGAATGAGTGCGTAAAGGTGGTAGTCATAGTTGCAGAGAGATGCACGACATTCAGTTACACAAGTGGCCTGATCTGTTTGATGCCATGCGGTCACTGGCTAATCACGGGTAATTTCATTCACCAACTCCCCAATCAGTCACAGGATTAGCCAATCGGATTCTGCCCGTCAATCAATCAGTCAATCAATCAATCTCCCTCCAGGAAATGAGTTCTTCAATTGGGTGCATTTTATTTCAACTATGGTCCGATGGGGTGGGGGGGGGGGTCATTCAAAGATGATGCTATGTGTACACAACTTACCGTTGCCAGGGAAACGGCGTGAGGACACGCGAGCAGTTACCGTGGAGACTGACAACAACAACAACATACAAAAATCATCAGGGAAATAGAGAAAACATATGTAAGAAAGAAATGATGAACCAAAAAAGAAACATGAACAAACGAGGTAATGAGGAGCGACCCCCCCCAGCCTGTGGCGGAGGGGGAGCCAGTGACAGGTCACGGTCAACAGGTACCTACAAGAACCCGCCGATGGACAACAACCTAGCCTCCACTTTCACAAACGCACTAAAAACACAAATCAAAGGGGTAATAAAGGAGCAAAGACATGAAAGCAGAGAACGACAGAAATCCATTATTTGGTTATTGGATATTTCACTCAGGATCAAAGCTGCTTCAGTGGTGGGACAGGACCATGATAGGAGAAGGAATGGACAGGAATATGTGGGGGGGGGCAGGAGAGAGAGTGGACACACACACCGGGGGAGACGGACGGACTGGCACGGTGAAGGAAGAAAAGACAGATGGAGGATGGGAAAGTAAAGGAGAGGGAAGAACCGTGCGCTCTCCTCACGTGTTCATTCTCCCCCCACAATGCTGCTGCACACACACGGACACAGAGTGCACGACATTCGACACCATGCACGGAAGCTTCGGGAGCGGCTACAAAAGGAAACCGCGGCTGTCACATCAAGCGCCAGGGCAAATGGCGAACGTATGCGCGGGTTTGAACCGGACGGCCATTTGCTGCTGGCGTCCGAGCCCATGCTGACGGAAACGCACGGAAAAGAAAGAATATCACAACAAAACGCACTTCCGAGAGATCTGCTGCTCTGTTGCTCAGGAGTGGGGGATGAAAGTGTGTGCAATCAAAGTTTCTTTCATTTGTTTTCCCGTCTGACATCTGAAATGAAACGTCAGCATCAGAAACGACGCCACACTTCTCACAGCAGCGCGGCGGCCTAAAGGACCCCTGGAAACGCCCGGTCATGCATCCGTCCAGGCGCCCGTCAACAGAAGGAAAAGCAAAAGTGCTGCCCGGAGGCAGCGGTGACGTGAAGGGAAGCGCGGCGAGCCACCGACACCAGCCCCGCCATCCACCCATGCAACACACAGGAGCCTCTGACAGCAACCAGCAAGCATGTTTCAGAGGAAAGAACGAGGCGGCCAGAAAACTGCCTGCCCATAAAGACAACCACCAATCAAAAGAGCCACGCGTCGTGACCACGGACGAGGAGATGATGGTGATGATGACGGTGGCGATGAGGCGGGAAAACCAAAACAAAAAGATCCGACATGCGGTGACAGAAGCAGAGCTCGCCAGCACGGCCCCGTCACGCCGGCGTGCCTCCAGCCATGCCGCCGTGTAGCCCACGCCACCCAGCATGCTCGGTTGCAATCCACACAGCGTTTCAGACCAAGGTGCAACGGACAGCTCACAACAACAACAACAACAACAACAACAAAGAGCATCAGCATCCACAGGAAGTGCCTTCAGAAGCCAGAGGTTAGAGTCGGACACACAGCCACCCGGGGCCTCTGGGCACAGACGACCACGACCAACGCATTCTCATAGACATGGAGGGGAAACAGAGGAGAGAATGGTTGCTGTTGCGTACAACTGAAAGCTGAAGGGGGGAGGGGGGGCTGCGGGGGCAGGAAGTTACCTCGATTTTACGTCCTTCCACCAGCGTACCGTGAAGTTTCTCTTTGGCCCTCTCTGCGTCCGCGCTCGTCTCAAACGTTACAAAACCGAAACCCTGCGGGGCGAAGAGACGAGGGGTGAGCGGTCGCTACGGATGAACGAGGTCTACTGAGATGCTCGGTGAAACCGCTCTACCTTGGATCCCCTTTCGTTGAAAATGATCTCAACATCCAGGATTTTGCCAAATTGCTGAAAATGGAGGAAAAGGAGAAAAACAAGGCTGAACAGGCATCATAGGTGTAGTCTCATCTCTGGCCAGCAGGTGGCAGCACTGCCGAGCCCCTGGCCTTCTGCACCACATTGTGGAGACCCTCGGGTCGCCCTGCTGACGTCAGAACGTCTCGGTCTACACACCCCAAACATCTGCCGAAGGTCGGGGTCTCTGAAGCGGAAGGGGATGTTGGACACGTGGAGGCGTTTAGGGGTCCCCTTATCGTCGGAGTCGACCCCTGCAGTTCCTCCAGCACCACCTCCTCCTGAGCCGACCCCCGACTGACCGTCCAGCTGGGAGGAGCCATCCGACTGCTGGGCGACAGGGACAGGACCGGAGGAAGATCACATTAGAATCAAGAACATATCGGCTCACCCCAGGACGCCGTAGCCACCGTTCAGGATAAAACTAAGAATTAAAATCCTCATCAGCACAAACGAAATGAGGTGTTGACGTCGGGCAGGTTCTTCTGGGAAACCACAGACCAAACACAGAACTGATGAATTTGCTAACTAACAGGGTTAGGGTTAGAGAGAGAGACGTTCCTAACCAACATCTTAGCTAGCAACGTCTCTGTTAGCTCTGATACTGGAGGTCTGAACCCCGCTGAGGTACCGGAGGTCTGAACCCCGCTGAGGTACCGGAGGCCTGAACTCCGCTGAGGTACCGGAGGTCTGAACCCCGCTGAGGTACCGGAGGTCTGAAGCCCGCTGAGGTACCGGAGGTCTGAACCCCGCTGAGGTACCGGAGGTCTGAAGCCCGCTGAGGTACCGGAGGTCTGAACCCCGCTCACCTGCTGCCACGTCTCCTCTAATTTCTCTTGGTGCAGCATTTGAGCGACGGGACAGTTCCAGAGCCGGACTTCTGCTGCCCCGTTATTCGCACGGAATAAATATTCCGTACAAAAATAGTTCTGCTCTCACGGCGTTATCAGCGTCAGTGTCAATCAGAATTCCATTCAATATTTGGAGCTTCATACGAGTGGAGGATGAGCCACAAACAAACAAACAAACAAAGAACTGTGTGGTGAGCTCCTAACTCGGACATTTACGGCGCCGTAGCGGCGTGTGTCTCCACCGCCAGCGTCTCAACATCTCTGCATCTTTCCAAACACACAGAAGTGGACGAAAAGGAAGATGAGAACATAACGAGTGAGCCCTTTAGTCCCCAGGACCTGTTCCGGGGGGGCGGGGGGGCGGGGAGGGGGGGCGGGGCCCAGAGAGCCACTCACCTGGGCAGCCAGGCTGTTGGCAGCGTTGGGGGCACTGCTGGCCGGCCCGCCTGCTTCCACTGGGCCTTGGACGGATCCTGCTGCATACAAGCTGCCACCGTAGTCCAGGGTCAGGCCGTTCTGGGGGGGCGGTGGGGGCGGTGGGGGGAAAGCAGAGAAGGCTGGTGGCACGAGTCCCTCCTGACCGCCAACACTGTCTTGGGAGCCCTGTTAGGATCCAAAGTGGAGGAACGTGAGCTGGAGAAGCTTCAGCACACAACGCCGAGGTCGCTCGTACAACACTCCTGCCCTAACAGCTCCCTCTCAAAGGCTTCAGGAAATGATGTCAAAGGCTTCAGGAAATGATGTCAAATGGTTCAGGGTGCATGGAAATATGTGCTTGTGTCTATAGCACCAACGTGCATTAAACATTCACAGCTGCCACATCTATTATTCAGGGTGCGATGCCTCCGAGCTCGGTGCGGTGCGCCGGGACTCAAATGCCCGTGCACGGCGACCGCCGTTGTGCACGGCGACCGCCGTTGTGCACGGCGACCACCGTTGTGCACGGCGACCACCTTTGACACACAAACACACACCTGAACGCAACAGAGACCAACAATCGTTGTGACCCCTTGAAAATCCTCACACACCTTAGCATTGGGAGGGGGCGTGGCCACCCTACATGGCAACAGGAAGTGGGCAAAAGGAGTGGGGGTGGTGGGGGGGTGGTGAGTGAGCCGAGAGCACTGGCCAGACTCTTGTGCACCGCTGCATCAGTTTCACTAAATCCTTTAAACTGATCTTTTTTTCCTTGCTAGTTGCTGCAAATGGTGACTAATTAACGAACACGTGTGTTAACCTGTGAAAGTCTTCCTAATTATCTAGAGCGAGGTGAGGTCAACATAGCCAAGTTCTGCATTATAATGTAGCCTTGAGATTAAATAGCATGTTTATGCTTTGCATTTGGTGTGTGCGTGCACGTGTGGTTGGCCATCTGAGTGGCACAATGGATCTCTGTCCCTTTGGGAGTGTTAAGAGTGTGTGGGTGAGTGTATCTGCGTGCATGAGTGGCTCTGTGCACACGCCATCTGTCTTTCAGCTTTGTGACCTTTCTGAGCACCACACCTGTGACGCCGCAGCCTGACTGAAAGACCCGGGATGGTCAACAAGGATGCTACCGAAACTGGGAACAACTTCAGCGGCGTGGAACACAGAATACTACAGACTCAACAGACTTGGCTCAATGCTAATGCTAATGCTAATGCTAATGCTAATGCCACTGTGGCAAATGCACTTGAAATACATTAAAATGCGTCTTTACTCCATCCTGGTTTGGGAATGCACAGTCGAGCTGGTCTTACAGCACTTTCCTGCTCGCTAGTTCATATCCGGGTCTGTCCGGTTCTGTTCGGACCGCGTGCTCGCGTCGCTCTGCCACCCAGCGCTCGGTAGCAGCACCGGTCCACGGCTTCATCGCCACGCACCCGGCAGCCATTTTAAAGGCCCGGTTCTATCCACCACCAGGTCCACGTTCTGCGTTGATGTTGTGGACCTCTGAGGTGGATCCAGGGTTGGATGTGAGGCACAATTAGTGGTTGAGTGTACTGAACTGGACCCAGCGCTGTCTACTCAGAGGTGGTTTGAACAGAGTGCTCCTAATCTAATCGTCTGAAGGGACAAAGGTCGGGCAGAGATAGACGGGCGATGAGATGATATCCAGAGCAGGAAATGGAGCTCTGAAAGAAGCTTTTAAGACATTTTTAGAAAAAAGGGGACCTGGTTTGTGGCCACACAGATAAATATCACTGGTATCGGTACCAATAAATGTTCTGACTTTTATTTTGAAAGGCAAAAGCGTCCAGAACCGCCGGCATAATTAAGCTTTAACCTGCAGACGCGACTAGTGTGGATATAAAACAACCTTAAACGTTAAACCGTCAGCGGATCCCAACACAAACTCGCGGTTTCAGGACTATTCCAGCTGCTGGAAGCCTGCGTGCACGCCACACGTGCATGAGCATGACACGCAGCAGTGTTTACTGAAGCGCCGCTCATACGCCCACGTAGCAGTTTGGTCGCTCTTACGGTTGAGCCACAACCTTCAGATGATATGATGAAACCAGCCCCACGTCTACAGGACAGGGATGTGCCGCGCACGTGCACGTGCTCGTGCACCAAGTCCTGCACGTCAAACCGCATGGAAAAAGAGGAGCTGACATCATTACGTTCTTATTAATGTAGAAAGGAATAAAGAGCTCTGTGCTGTGAAAGGAGCGACAGAGCGTGAATAGACGGTGGAGCGATGATCAAATCTGGTCACATGATCCCTTTTCTCGACATTTCGGCAACAGCCAAGAGCCACTTTTGGGTGGAAATCCGCCCGTTAAGAATCTGTGCTGCTCGGTGCTCAGACGGCTCCAGGGAAGGCTGAGATGGCAGATGTGAGCTCATTGGTGGAGCCACAGCAGAGGTTACATTAGCTGACATGTAGAATCTAGAAGATTCAGCGACCAATCACGACGCGCCGTATTGTTGTTGCTCTGCACAGAAACAGATTACAGCCTAGCAGGAGAATGGACAACCCCGGCTGTTCCTGCTCCCTCTGCCAGCCCAAAATAGAAGCGGGAATACTTGCCAGGAGCAACCGTGCGTTCGTGTTCGTCAGTCGGCCTTTTCCTGGGAGCCGTTTCAGACTCATCGCAACGGCCCCTCTATAAACCGGGGTCTGTTTCCTGACCTTTCTGACCTCAGAGAGGAGGAACGCTCGGCCGTTCTGTGCACCTCTGGTGTGCACGTCGTCAGGCGCTGGAGCTAGCTGGAGCTAGCTGGAGCTAGCTGGAGCTTTTCAGGTCAGTTAGCAGCGGCGAGGGTCTGAGGAGACATGTTGGAAGGCGCGTGCATCTGTAGCTACGCTCCGGGGGGGGGGAGGGGGGGGGGCAGCTCACACCTAACTAGGCCGATGCCGGGTCATTCCACATCAATAATGTCGCTTCAGCATATCGCTGCTCCCCGCCATCGCTCTGAAATCTCCTTCCACAACTTGGATGGAGGCACAACTGGACTCGGGGACGGGAAGAACTGGGCCGGGTGGCTCCGACGGTGCTGCGGAGACACTTCCGGCCAACGTGCGCGGCGTAGCGACGAGCAGGGAGACACCCTCCTGTTACATTATTGCATCCCACATTAATCCTTCCTCCTCATTGCTCTCGCTTTTATTCTCCGCTCTTCCTGCTGCCAATCTACTTTTCCTCCCACTCTCTCGATCCGCTTCCCTTCTTTACGCTCCGTAAAACCCAGACAGCAGCCTTTCATATGTCCCGCCCCGCGCCTGTCAATCAAGTCCATTTGCTTCATAGCAACAGCGCCCGCGCGACGGCCGCAGCTCCTCCCCCCACACTCGTCTTCATTTCCTTATAGGGTAACATGTGTGCTCGTCAAATAATCCCCTCCTAGTCTCCATCCCCCCTCAGCCGCTACCTTGTAGGGTCCCACAGTCCGAGGAGACTCCTATTAAAGGTGTGTGTGTGTGTGTGTGTGTGTGTGTGTGTGTGTGTGTGTGTGCAGGTCTCAGCTGCAGCTAAAGCAAACGCTCCACAATAATCTGCCGATGACAACACTCGTCCCCGTCCGTGGCCCCTGAGCAGCAGCGGCCCCGGCCCGGACGAGCGTGCAGGTGAACACACAAACCTGAGGGACGGCGCTTTATTTACCCAACACACACGCAGCCCTGCCACAGCTCGGCCACGAAACGGGTTGGTCCTGTTCACCACATCTGTCCGGCCGCGGTGCTTTTGTTGCAGCTCCGCCGGCCAGCTGGAGCACATCACCATCACCATCACCACCATCACCACCATCATCATCCTCACCACTACAGTCATCAGCCAGGGGCGGCTCCTGCGCCAGGGGCCCCTAAACGCCCCGCCACGAGGGCCACGAGGGCCACGAGGGCCACGAGGGCCACGAGGGGTCGGCAGCCCCGGCACGCCAGGGTTTATCTCCCATCTTTCCTCTCTCCTCGGACCCTCCGCCACTCTCACGCGTGTTGCCACAGCAACGCAGCTCAGCAGGTCCGTGCCCAAACTGCCGCTGCGGAACTGTGCGGAAGGTCAACGAAGACCCGTGGAGGAGTTCCTGCGAGCGCGGCGGCGTTTGGTAGCAGGCCGCGACTCTCCCTCGCCTCGGGGCGTGCGCTTCGCCGGGACCTGAGAAACTATGTCAGCCTTCTGCACTCGACTGGAGCTCAAAGCGTTAGCATGCTGTTAGCATACGTTAGCATACGCAGAGACGGGCAAACAACTGCACAATCGGGACCTGCCGCCGTTCTCCAGGAACATGAATGCTAACGCTGGCGTTGCATCACCGAGCCCACGGTTGACCGACAACGTCGTCAGATTTCTGTTTCCTTCAGCTGTTTGCGTTTGTCCCTCTGCGGAATTTCAGCCAAGGACTTCCCTGACAACTGCCCCGGGGTATCCCACCACCCGAAAATCAATCTCCTGTTCTCCTGCTGCCATTCTTCCCCCCATTCCACTTCTCTCTCCCTCTTTCAACCCATCCCCCTCTTCCAGAGTCTCTTGGAGCACAACATTGAGATAACAGCTGCCAGGGCCCCAGGGAGAGTGAGGAGGGAGAAAAAGAGGTCAAACAATAAAGAGCCGGAATCCAAAGGTAGAAGTGAAAGAGTGGAACGCCCACAAGAAAAGACAGGAAGAAGGAGAGCGGCCGAAATCCCGACTCCAGACAAATGGGAAGGCAAACTTTGCAGCCTGCTGTGAGCTGGAGCTTCTGTGGAGGTGTCGTAGGACAACAGCCGCACGGCCACATGAGGGGGGCTGTATGGTGGCAGAGTGGGGGAGACAACTGTGGGGGCACCTGTCCGTTTCACTCCCACTGGAGCAGCGAGACAGCTGCAGAGGCAATAAAGAGAGAGGAGTTGTGCCCCGGACCTCTCCGCCCCCGTCCCTCCAGGCGTTCGCCTCCAACGTCTCAGACCTTTCCTGCTCGACCGCTACAGCCAGTCGCGCAGGCTAACGTGTCGCGCGGGCTAACGTGTCGCGCAGGCTAACGTGTCGCGCGGTGTGTTCGCGAGGGCTGGTTATACGCGGGTGCTAGCTGCTGCTAGCTCCAGGTGACAGAACAGATGCCACAACAGCCGCGTGCCAATGACGCGTGGCCGCTCGAGCATCTCGCCACGTCCGAGCCTCCTGACGAGGCCGATCCTGCAGCCCCCCATCGCCTACGAAGATACATCCACCGTTGGCGTCCTTCACAGCGACGGCCATCAGAGAAGCTCCCTGCCCGACCGCTCCAGTAAAGAGGTCAAGTAGAGTCCTCGTCCGTTAGCGGCTAATTAATATTTCATGCTCAATGACAGTGTTGTCATGTTCCCGATCCATGCTTTATGTAGAGCGGAGCCCACACACACACACCACACACACACACACACCACACACAACACACACACACACACACACACACACACGGAGCGATAAACACTCACCAACACGGATGGATAGTACAGTCCCATCATGGTACTCGGAGCTGTGGCTGTGCTCTCCTCCGCGCTCCCTCTCTCTCTCCCTCTCTCTGCGTCTCTCTGGTCTGTCTCACGGATTCAAAATCTCCCTCTCTCTGCCCCCGCTCCCTCCGTGTGGCCATGCCAGTCCCTCCCTCCCTCCCTCCCTCCTCCCTCCTCCTCCACCTTCCTCTCCTCCGCTGGCTGTCTCCGGTACTGTTCCTTGTTTGCCTCCTTTCTTTCCTTTGCTCACCCACTCACTTTTGTCTCTCCCTCTCTCCCACTCGCTCCCTTCCTTCCGACTCCCCCCAGCCTTCTGCTGTACCCTGGCTGCTCCTCTCCTCTCCTCCTCTCCTCTCCTCCCTCACCCAGATAGGCTGACGCCTCCCCCTGCAGCTCCTGTCATACCTGCTCTCTCTCCCCTCCCCTTCTCTCGCTCTCTTCTCCATGTAGGTGAGCTAACTGGGCCTGCTGGTACCACGGGGAGGACCTTCCTCTCTCTCCGGTTACATAAATGTGCTGCAATTTTTTTTTTTGTCTCTTTTTAAAAACACACCCAGCTCACTTCTGAGCGCACGCCATGGCGCCACCGTGCACGTTTCCACCGCGCACGTTTCCACCGCACCTCCAGGTGCTGCACCGACACATCGCGACGCCTCATTTGAATGGAAATTAGGAGCCGTTCATATCAACATATTTAGGTCAGAAGAATTTAACCTGATTGGCAGTTTGAAAAAGATCCAGTTGTTAAACACTCGAGACTTTGACACATTCGTGTAAATTAACAGGCAGGCAAATAAAAACGGAGCATTTCAGGGTTTGATGCCCTGAATGTGACATCTGAGGGTTTTAGCTTTAGGATTTAATCCTGATGATCACCTCTTGAACTGTTGTATCAAAGTTTCACACAACACTGGAAAAGCCAAATATTAGACACAACAGCTAGCACACTGCTAGCACAGCACTAGCACACAGCTAGCACACCGCTAGCACAGCACTAGCACACAGCTAGCACAGCGCTAGCACACAGCTAGCACAGCACTAGCACACAGCTAGCACAGCGCTAGCACAGCGCTAGCACAGCGCTAGCACACAGCTAGCACAGCGCTAGCACACAGCTAGCACAGCGCTAGCACACCGCTAGCCTGCGTGAGCCTCCAGCTGTTATTTTGCATGTGCACATAAAGACAATCATCTGACTGAACTCCACCCCATAATAATCTGTTTTAGTTAAGTATTCCTTAGTCTAAATGCTTCTTTTTAACTTCAATTACCTACAAAATAATTTACTGAATTATTTCAAACCATTTGTCAAAAGTTTTCTGCTTCCCTATGAACCAAACATCTGTTGGTGGAGTCACATGACTAGAAGATTCGTGTATAGGTTAACCTGTCTACCTGCCTGTCTGTCTGTCTGTCTGTCTGTCTGTCTGTCTGTCTGTCTGCCTCTTCACACCTTGCTGCTCTCCAAGCTCTTCCTTCCTTCCTTCCTTCCTTCCTTCCTTCCTTCCTTCCTTCCTTCCTTCCTTCCTGTTGACAGTTTAGCACCTCTGTGCTGTGGAGCAACTGCTGCTGTTTGTTCTCTGCTCAGAGGCCAGTTCACACTTCAACCCCCCAGTAGTGGAGGACTAACCCCCAGTAGTGGTGAACTAACCCCCCCAGTAGTGGAGGACTAACCCCCAGTAGTGGAGGACTAACCCCCCCAGTAGTGGAGGACTACCCCCCAGTAGTGGAGGACTAACCCCCCAGTAGTGGAGGACTAACCCCCCAGTAGTGGTGAACTAACCCCCCAGTAGTGGAGGACTAACCCCCCCAGTAGTGGTGAACTAACCCCCCCAGTAGTGGAGGACTAACCGGTCTAATGCTCCATCTCTGCTGTGCTAAGAACCTCCAAAGGTGGTTCAGATAAACCAGATTAACAGATAAAGCAGCATAATCCAGGTTATCTGGGGGGGGGGGGGGGGTGAGGGGGGGGGATTATGGACAGAGCATGAGGATGGAAACAGGATTAACCAGGGATTAACCACCTAAACTAGTCTAATCCCAGGGATTAACCACATAAACTAGTCTAATTACAACGAGCTGGCTAATGCACAAATACAGTCACCTGAAACAGATGTTTGGAATCCTGCTGATCACCACTGACACCATTTCAATGCATAAACAACAACAACATCAATAAATAAACAAACAAATAACAACACAAATAAATACATAAATAACTGGAGTTTTCCTCCATCATGTGCGTCCTCACCTGACTGTGGGAGGGGTAACCATGGTAGAGGGTGAGCGGGTCGTTGTTCTGAAAGGAGAGCAGAGTTTAGGACACCAGTCAGGGGGGGGGGCACAGCTAGAGCTAATCTATAGAACCAAAAACAGAGGGGGGGGGGCACAGCTAGAGCTAATCTATAGAACAAAAACAGAGGGGGGGGGCGTACAGCTAGAGCTAATCTATAGAACCAAAAACAGAGGGGGGGGGCACAGCTAGAGCTAATCTATAGAACCAAAAACAGAGGGGGGGGGGCACAGCTAGAGCTAATCTATAGAACCAAAAACAGAGGGGGGGGGGCACAGCTAGAGCTAATCTATAGAACCAAAAACAGAGGGGGGGGGGCACAGCTAGAGCTAATCTATAGAACAAAAACAGAGGGGGGGGGCGTACAGCTAGAGCTAATCTATAGAACCAAAAATGGGGAGGGGGGGCACAGCTAGAGCTAATCTATAGAACCAAAAACAGAGGGGGGGGGGGGGGGGGGCGTACAGCTAGAGCCTTTCCATGCTGAAAAGCTGCAGTTTGCGTGACCCCCCCCCCACTCAGCGGCGCCACTTTGAGAACTGGAGGCTCTAAATAATAAAGGAGCTCTTAGAAGCCGGAACATGAATAAAGCATAAACCTGATTCTACAGAAGCCGAAGACACAAAGTGGAAGAAGATCTAAACGGGGGGGGGGGTCGATGGGCCTGAACGCTGCGTCAGAGCGAGGGGGGGGTCAAACATCTGGAATTCATATTTGCAAGGGTCTGAGGGAGGAGCCAACATAGGGGGAGGGGGTAACGGAGAGACGGGGGGCAAAGATAATGACTCAGACACCAGTGGAGTCATGTGATTCATTTCCTCAGGAGCAGAGAGGAACGCGCCCCCCCCCATCTCAGGCAAACAAAACGGGTTGGCCGCCGTTTTCTGTGACACAAACCAGGTGCAGCTGTGTCCCGACCAAGGTGGGGGGGCTACAGACCGCGGGGGGGGGGCTGCAGGGGGAGGACGGGGGGAAATTAATGGCTGATTTCAAGTCAACAGATGGCAGATGGGGGGGGGCGAGATGGTGGAGGGTCGGGGGATGAATGGCCTCTCTCCTTCACGCCATCCGGTCATCTTTCACGGATGAACCCTGCCCCCCCCCCAAAGAAGGCAGCGACTGCTGAGTGGCGCCTCCTCACAGGCCCGTCGCTCAGGTGGAGGCGCCACTCCGGCGCCACCGTGTGAAGTGGACTCCGGCTTGTTCCTCACATGCCTCCGACATTCCGCAGCACGCCGACACCACGGCGTCGGGAGACTTCGGAATCACCTCACCCGCCCCCGGGTCACGACAGGAACCGTCAATCCGCCATCAGCGAGAAAATCTGTCACCGCTGCTCGGATCCCAGAATTCCCTGCTCCTGATTGGACGGACCAGAATTTGCATCTCATTATCCGCGGCTGGGCCCGATTGCGTAACCTCATTATGTCAAAATCGCGGCGCTGATAATCCGGGCCGCTACCAGAACATCCGGAACGTCCATTGGACCTCAGAGGGTTTCATCCTGGGAATGTTCCCTGGATCATCCCAAGTCGTGATCGGAGCATTTTGGAGGTCCAACGACATCGCCGAGATCCGACTGACTCCTCGGTGTAAATACTGCGACGTGTTCCGGCGCCGGCCCGTATTCCTGGTTCGCTCTTACATCACAGGTAGAAAATTCCCAGATTAATAGTGAAACGTTCCGTGTGATTTAAGGAGCGAACACGCCACACCAGCGTCTCCAGGACGGAGCGCCAGTCAGACAGGAAGGAACGCCGGACGCTTCCCTCTCTGCTGATTCCAGGTCTTGGGATGAGAGTTAAGCAGCAGGCCCACGTTAACCTTCCCAGTCATTTATCGTGGCTTCCGTCGCCCCAGGAAAGACCTTATTAGGAGAGCGCGCCCCCATTACGGAGCACGCCAACGGGAGACGGGCACGCCGGCCCCCTCTCCCTGAGAGTGCACGTGGGACACGCCGCCCAGCAGCTTCCTTTTCCTTTGGAATCCACGTGGGACGTGCACGAGGCGAGCAGCCATTAGCGTGAGTGCGGTGCCGCCGGTGTTCTGCTGTTAGCGGAGCATCCGTGTGTCCGACGGCACCGGGGGAGACGTGCGCTGAGACCCCGCCCCCACGCCGCCGACGCCATCAGACCCGGATGGAAAGAGAGAAGAGCCAAATGGTGCTGGTGTCGTCATTAGGCTCATTTGGCTGGACCGTCACCACGGCCACACCCGATTCTGGGATGAGCTCCGGATCAGAGTTCAACTCCTGAGGCCACGCCAGCAATAAAGGCTCCTTTAGGGACGGGGGGCGGGGGGGGATGGCGTTCCAAAGAGCCAGAGTTCTCCTCACATTTTCCATCTTGAAGATTAGCTCGGCAGACGGAGGGCTCTGGATTACAAGCAGGAAAATTAAACATCACCCTATTTCCATCCGGAATCTGAATGTATTAAACCAAATCTGGGTGGTTGCTGCAGCTGGGGGGGGGGGTCAGCGTAGGCTACAGCATCATGGAATAACAGGCCCGAGGACCCTCAAGCCTGCACTTTTGTGGGTTTATGGAGCTGGGAATGGTGAAACCAGCTGTTATTTTCCAGTCAGAAAACATTTCTCCATTCCTGCTCGTCTGGCCGTCAAATACAGGAGCCAGGAATAATCCGGGGGGGGGGGGGCGGAAACCGGAGCATCTTCTCTTCAGAAACGCAACCGCGTTTCAACTGCAAAGGAAAACAACCCCGTACGTGCGCGTAACGTTCATGTGCGTCGGGATGCACGTGCGTTCCATAAATCCTGACTTGGATAAGGATCACAGGATCACAGGATCAGTGTGGCCCCTCCAGTCGGAGATGTGATCCCATTAGATGGAAACAAAGCCTCTTTACTGCCAGTGATAGGGCAAATCTGTTCCTGCACCACCGCCGGGGGGGAGGGGAGGGGAGGGGGGAGGGGCACCCCCCCCTCATTTCCGGACTGTCCAGCCGGCTCACGGTCGATACATTTTAGGGGCAGAAGTTATTGATCTGCATTCCCTCTCAGCCCCACATGCACGCACTCCCCCCCCCCCCCCCCCCCCCCCGGAGCGCTCAGCAGCCATTAAGCTGCTTCCAACGGGCCACTTCTCCTCCTTCCATCGCTCCCTCTCATCCCATGTGATCCCCAATGACTCCTCCTCATCTGCTATATTAACAGATTTTGGACCAATTTGGGATCTCGTTGATGGAGAAAACAGCAGCTGCTTGATTCCAATGACAAAGGCAAGATCCTGATCCTGGAGGAGTCCACCGGCCCTGAGCAGGTGAAAGGGTTGAATCTCCAGGACAGACCCGCCTCGGCCACATGCCCCCCCCCCCCCCACACACACACACACGCACGCACACACACACACGAGCGGAGTCAGGTCCAAACAGCAACATCAACATTGGGAGAAGCTCCCGTTTGTTTCCATCCCAGCGGGACGCCTCATCAGCGACACAGCACTTCTCCAATTGCCTCTTAGATTACACACGCACGTCTAAATTACCGCATGTTTAGCCAGTGTAGTGTTGTGAAGGACTGTGCTGGGGGGGGGGGGGGGGGGGGGGGGGTTTGGCGGCCTAAATCTAAGTGCAGGCGCCTTGTGCAGCAGATCCGAGGATGTCATCAGATCACAACACAAAGGCCCCGCTGCGCCACGCTCCCACTACTGTATATGGAGCAGAAAACGGGACCCCCCCCCCCCATTGACCAACCTCGCCGAGTCCTCCCGAGCCGTCGATGCGGGGACGCTTGCACTCTGCCCCGGCCGTGTCCACCAGAGTGGCGCCGCCTGTCCGTCGGGCTCCGGGTCTCCACGCTTCATGCCCCGCACGACCGCGGGAGCACCGCCCGCGCTGGGGTGCACTCCGGTCATGGTGTCCAGCTCTCGCTCCCGGTCCAGGAGACCCCGGGACACAGGCACCATGATGGATGCAACGTCGGTCGACATTAACATTTAAAAATCTTCTTTTGTCTCTTGTCTTGGTCGAAATGGGCTGCTAATTAATAAAAAAAAAAAAAAAAACCAAACCGACCCAAAAACTATCTGGTCGGGTGCACCTTTGTGCTCGAAGCCAGCCGGGGGTTCTTTTCTACCCGGCTAAAAGGATCTCTCTCGCTCTCCACTGGGCCCCTTCCACCTCCCGGAGAGCCCGTGTGTCTGGAAACGTCGCGGCTACCTGAATAAGGACCGCGAGCCGACCGTGGATCTACTGAAATCCAGGCAGGAGCGCACCTCGGTCCCCCGCCTTCACTGGATCTCTTTTCCTGCGGGCTTGCACAAAAGGCCTACGTGGTCTCCGATCATAACAAACCTCTTAAATAAAAGGCCGAGCAAAACAATGGCTCCCGAGCAGAACCTACCGCCCGAGTCCCATTTGCCCTCGGCGTTTTGTCTTCACTGCGCGGAGCAGACGTGCGTTTTAAGAGCACATTAACATCCTAGCGCGACCTCAAGACGAAGGAAACCTCTCCAACATGTCTTCCCGGTCGCCCTTTTCCTCTCCTGCCTATTAGCCGCAGACTGAGCGGAGGTTCACCAAAGTCGAGCCTCGTCAGGAGCTCTCTGACCCCCCCATGTTGCTCCGCAAATTCTGCGTAAAACCAAAAGACGGACAAAAACCAGCGGACACTGCGGAGGGGCTGCGGTCTTTCCTTCTCCCTCCCTCTCTCTCTCCTGCCTTTTTTCTCTCCTTTCTTCGCGTTCCCGGTGTGATCTCGAAGCGTGTTGCAGAAAGGAAACTGTCCCCTTTCCCTCCTCCTACTCTCCTGCTCTAGTCCTTCCCCCCTCCTGTCTTCCGCTCCGGCTCAACGCAAACAGCCACGCAGCCTGCAAATGCGCGCAGTGTGCCGCAGTGCTTCCATACATCTCACCGATAGGTGTGTGTGTGTGTGTGTGTGTTGGGGGGGGGGGCTGCCTGCTCGTGAAACAACCGTGTTCTCATGACGTGATCAAACCCATAAAATCAGGCGATTCTTTCCACTGGGGGATCTATTTAATCATTCCCCGCCGGCGGTAGAGGGGGGGGGCTTCGCCGAGAAGTGGGTTTTGACAGGATTCATTCCGAACTCATGACACAGGCAACATGCGGGCCAAGGGCTCCGCACCAGAAGCAGCCGTGAGTCACGCAGCGCGCCGCTGCAGCATTCCCATCGCTTGGATGACACCCAGTGGCCGAAGGCTCCCAGGGCGGCGATGACTTTAAAAGGCAACAGCAGCGGCTCCACGCTCCTCCCGGGAGCGCGGGACCCGTTTAAATGAGCTCGGCTTTAGCTTTAGACTGGAGCAAATCCACATATTTAGAGCCGAGAAACCTTTATTCCGGAGCGCGTTTACTTTAAACGCCCTTCGCTGCACAGTTTGCGTGCACGGAGAGTTCTGATGAATCTGCAGTTATTAGTTATAATTTCATTTTGCTGATGTGGCCTCTTAAGTGCAAAAATATGTCGACCACGTGACTTTAGGGACAGATATTTGGATTGGACCCTGGTCAGGACTGTTCGCAACACTTCAGAAATGCTGAAGAATCCATCAGAAACCTAAACTCCTCATGTGGTTGAAGGCTCTAAAATGTCAGCTACTGCAGGAAAAATATTTATTTTCTTACTTTATTTGATCAAACTGGGGCATAAACCATGCATTTCCATTAGAGACTCGGGATCATTTCATCGGACTGATGCAGGGGTGTCAACAGGATGAAATGGACTTCCTGTCTCCCCTCCGTCCATCACTGGCTCCACGTTTGACTCCGATACGTTTACTCCTGATGTTTTGCTGCTGTATCGGTGACGTGAGGACACATTATTCCAGAACTACTCCTTCTCAGAGTAGTGGAACGTCTCTTTACCTTCAGCCCAGCCTGAGACAGGGAAACAGGAGCTGATGGTCGTGTTAACGGCTCATTCTCCACTAATGTGTTTTCAGAAAAAACAGCCTCTAAATGCATCTGATGTAATTTGTCATTTCAGCTTAGATAAACTGGCAAAATAAGATTTAAACAGTCCAACAGGCCTAAATATTCATGTGCTCGAGGCCCCCTCCCACCTTTTAAGAGGCTGCACTTCCTGCTGTAAAAGCAAGTGGCCCCAAGCTCACACACACACACACCTCCTCAGAGGGCTTCAGAAGTTTTTATTTGACATTGGTCATCAGCAATCTGGAAACGAGGAGGTGTCGTTTAGAGGTGGGACGACGTTTTGCTCTGGAGCCGAGGAAAAGCAAATGGCTGACCAGGCCGTCGTCGTCGGCAACGTCTCAAAATCCTCCCGCTCCCCAACTGCTAAACATGGAACGGATCACTCTTGATTAATATTTCAGACCTCCTCATGATAAAAACATTATTCTGCTGTCGTACGAAGCAGAACGACTCCTCCCCCGGGCATTAAGTGGGTTCACGTCCAGCGTTTCCACCCAGAGTTCAGGGGCGTGCCGGCTCCCACGTTCCTTACCGTTGCTGGCCAAAGCACCCCTCCATGCAGGGTCCATCACGCCTGGAGCACACCTCAGTGGAGCACATGAAGTAAATCTGGGGACATTTCAGAAGATGCTTTTCACTGCGACGTCCAGCTGCGGCTGACAGATTTGGCATGAGCGTGCACGTTTCAACAGGCCCCTCCCAGCCACATCTGAAGGCTGCAGTCGGGATGCGATTCCCAGATACTGCAGCGTTCCCATTGTCTGGGCCTCGTGTTGGCGTGCCTCCACATACCACTGGCGTCTCCGTTTATGCTAACAGTAACTGTCAGGAGCTTCTTCGTCTGCACAGCTCACAGATGACCTGCAGCTTCTAAACGCCTTGCTACCGCTTCATGATCTGTGCCTTTAATATTGGAAGGGATTAACCCGTTTCTGCACGAGCTCAAAATGACCCGAACCATCTGTGAAGTCTTTTTGTCCAACAGATAAACAGATGTGAAACTATGGTCACCCACAGGTGAACATTGTCACCTTTGAGGACAAGAGTCAATCAGTTTGTCTTGTGTACATTTGGCAAACATGCAGGAACCTTCCATAACAGGAAGTCCTTACCTCCTCTTCCTGGTTCCCGACTTCAGCGTCCTGAAGGAACTGAAAGGTGTTAATTGTGAAGCGTCGGACGTGACCCTGAGATGGTGGCGGAGGCTCTAACAGCACCGACCGCTGTGGGCCTGGGTCCAAGGGATTGGGACACCTAGGGTGGAACATTAAAGTCACCCAAAAACGCCACATTTTCACAGTTTCAATACTTTGTTCTCTTCATTTGCCACAGCGGAAGCTCTGAAGAGCACTATACCCGTTGTAAAGAAGAATCCACACAGCATTCCCAGACCTTGGATAGGCCACACAGTAGTGCACCAGGAGCACCACGGTGGTGTCCGAGTTGTTGAGCAACCGGAGCTCCAAGTAGAGGGGTTTCCCCAGCAGTTTCTGCAGGGGCCGGTGATACTGAGGGTAATAGCTGCTGTACTGGGCATCTGAGATGAGCAGCCATGAACACAGGTGAGCAATAGAATGGAGAACTTGGGAGGAATATAGGGAGGCATGAACTTGACCAACATTTCAATTCCATCGTTACTGCATGAAGAACAATACGTTTATGCCGTTATTTCTATCTTACTTTATCTACTTCGGCCCAATGAAATGAATAAATCTCTTATCAAATAAGTTGCTCGTATAGATGTGAGAAGAACGTACCTTTGGCGATCCGGAGTTGAACACCAAACACTCCGAGCCCACTGACTGCAGAGCCCAAAGATGGAGTTTTAACCATGTAGCTCACACTCTGGACGGTGTCTGGAAGATACCTGCACTCCACCAACAGCCTGACAACACTCCAACATTGTACTGCAAGTCCATTTTATCACCACATTTTAAATGTCTAACGAGCTCCGACCTGAATGGAGAATCTCGCGTTATTGTGCCGTAGCTGAGGTTGAGAGTCTGGACCATGTTGAAGATCTCCACCATGTAGATTAAGGTCTTCCCCACCACCTGCCATGGCAGGAAACAGATGTTTAGTTAGATCTTTGCTGTGGATCGTAGAGCATTAGTTTAGGTGAGGCTAATCTACAGCTAGCAACGCTAAACAGCAGCTTACTACTTTGTGTGCCCCGCATCCATCCATGGGGATCTTGAACAAAGCGTAGTCAGAAGTCACTCTTTCAGGTTTGCAGGTGGAATTCCCCAGAGTGAAAAGCATGGCAGGGGAAAGGGGGGGGTCCACGAGGGTAGCGGGCACGGAGAAAACAAAGTGCTGGTCAAGCGTGCATGCTGGAAGAAGACAATCAGAGCTTTGTGAAGGTCAGAGGAATGAAAGGTCAGCTCTCAGGTCATCCTGGTGTTCCCCTATAAGGCCCATAAAGCTGCCCTGTCACAATCCAGCAGATGAACTTGTGTTTGTGGCAAAGATGCCCCCCCCCGTACCAGCCGAGGGGTCTGAACATGGAGCTTACCATCCATGGAGTAGTAGCAGGTGGGGGGCTGGACGCTGAAGCAGCACCCCTGGGAGAGACACTGGGGCTTCGTTCCAGAGCCTGGGCCACAGGGGAGACGCTGTTTGCTGGGCAGGTGGCACTCTGAGGGACAGCGGGACAAATGTCAGCGGCACTGCTGAAATATCTGAATGGCTTCCATACAACCACCTCCGGGGGGGGGAGTGACGGCCTTGAGTGGCGGCGGCAGGAAATCCATCTACCTTTTCTAGGCTCTGGGATGAGGACAGGGCAGGAGAATCTGTTCTCTTGTCTCCCAGCCTCGGTCACGTAGCCAACAACGATGCTGTACCTTTGGCCCTTTACAGAGGTGTCACATGTTACACAGGTGAACAACGCACAAGTAGAAAAAACCAAAGCCCAAGTCCTTGCCTGCTCGCTCATGTGACAACGCAGGTGCAACTGGAATCTCAGCTGAATTTTGCCATGTTTGTTTCTCCTTACGGAGTAGCCACAGTCCTTCGGGGCATCCCGGAGTTTGACCTGGTTTCCTTTGATGTCTGTCAGGACACACAGAACCTGCTGAAGTGTTGCCCAGCCAAAACCAGACCCACAGCCCCCATCGTCCCCACCCCCACCCGGCTGGGTGCCAGCGTGGCCCCGTACGACACCGTTCAAGCTCGCGCAGAGATGATGGCAACCACACGTGCACAGCCAGCATATTTACGCACAAACCTTTAACATAAATGCCAGAGATGGCTCCAGCAGGAAGTTCCACAGCCATCTGATGGGAGGAGCATAACACTTTCGGGTTCGGGACAACAGGTGGGCTGACGCCAGTGGTGCTTGGCGGTCTGGGCGACGGCGCCGCTGGGACGGGTGCAGGGGTTCCATGAGGGCATTGCACCTCCAAAACCTCATAGGCTCCCACAGAAAGGTCCAAATACCTCAGCAGTAAGGAGATGGTTGTGGAATTCTGCAGAAAGACGTAGAAAAAAGTCCCCCTGAAGCAGCGAAGCACTTCTACGGCTCCAAAGGGAGGTCGCAGAACATTCCTACCGGAGGACCAAACTCCACCCAGAGGAAGCGCGTGCAGCTACTGCGGATGGGATTAAGCGCACGAAAATGTGCCACTTGTTGGGAAAACTGCTCATCTGTGCTCAATTCACGAGGCTTTTCCCCTTAATTGACTGCAGTTATGAAATAAATCTGCTGCTGCTCGTTAGCTAGAGGAGTCGGAAGCTTTGCAAAACGGCATAAAACAGTGACGTTGCGCAACATTATTGACCTCCGCCTCCTCAAACCGTCATTAGCGAGGTCGGTTGTTCTGCTCCTGTCTGTAAACGTCCCAACACAAACACAGCAGAGCTGATCTGGATTAGCAATGTTTCACTCAGCATTTCAGGCAGACTGCTTTTGAAGTACGTAGCACAGCAAGGAGACGTTTACAGCCGTTACCTGTAGACAGGTAATACGGTCTCACCTTGGTTTCACTCTGGCAGGCAGGAAGAGGAGAGTAAAAGATCACCCCAGGATCCTGAGCTGCCTTAATCTTATAGTTACAGTGTGGAGGAAGCTCCGACAGGGAGCGCCATCTCTGCGTAAAGTCTGATGTAAAGAGAACAAATGTTACTGACATTTGAGAAACCACCAAGTTTACAAGAAATAAGACATTTCTCTGCTTTTACCACCATTAGTATTTGAATATAAAAGCTAACATACATTAACATGCAGGACACCTAAAACAAAGGGTCACTGGAAAGTATTGAGACACGTTTCAGAACCATCTCACGTTACGACGGCGCTGTGGGACTGGAGGAACATGCGTTTCTCAGCAGGAGAAGCAGAAACCAAATCCCAGACAACTTGGGTCAAGCACTGACCTCTGACCTGGATAGAAACAGGGTTGGCAAAGGGCAGGAAGACGGTCACATTCTCCATCCGACACTTGACACTGGGAACCCTGAGAGTGCCCGTCGTCGGGCCACAGGCTGCAGAACTTGTGGTGGGCTGAGTGGTAGCAGGGGGGGTGGTGGCCGTGGCAACAGGCCACAGCCCTGGGGGGTAGAGGGGCTGGTAGAGCGGGTCGTAGTAGGAATAGTAACCACAAATGGATCCAGTGTACGGCGGGCAGGTCAGCTGGGGAACGTCTGCTTTTGGAGGCTCTGAGGTAGCAGCAGGGGGCAAAGCTGTCGGGGGAACGTGGTAGAAAGGGCTGAAAAGGGGCAGAAGATAAACGGGAACCTCTGGAATTGGCCCTGGGAAGGAGGGAGCCTGGACCAGCAGAGGATGCTGGTAATGAGGATATCCTGGGTGCTCTCCTGGAGATGGGGGCCCAATTAGAGAGGAAAGCTGTGTCAGCTGCTGCAGGGAGAGCGGGGGCCCAGGGGGGCTGTCAGGAGTCAAATGAGGAGCATGGACGGTCTGCAGGCCAGGTGGATAGACAGGGGGAAGCTGGAGATAGTAGAAACCAGAATAAGGGCCGTAGTCAGGAAACGGAGCAACGTGTCCCTGGATCTGGGGTGGATGGGTCGGAGCATGGCCGGGTGGTACCAGGCCGTCCGGGTAGGGGTACAGTTCTGGACAGATGAAGACGTATTCTTGACCGTCCTTAATAAAGCGCAGCTGAAGACCACCCTGCAACACAGAAGACGCCGTCAGACCAGCAGCCGGTCGCCACAAACGCCCCAATGAACGTACGTCAAGAGTGAGGCAAGGAGCAGAGTAGGAGATGAAGAGGGTCAGCTGTCCAAGGTCGGAGGACACGATCTGTCCACACTGCTCAGAGACGAACGGGACCCAGGCTCCGTTCACTGGAACACACAGGACGTTTTACACGTGAAAAAAAGTCACATTTAATTCATTCAGGATGTTTGCCATCAAGCTAAATGTTTTAATATTCTACATTTAAAACCTAAAATACACATTTATAGATTCCTGCTGTATTAAAATACAGCGATGCAGACATCAATTAGCCATTTAACTATTAATGAATTAATCATAGTTAAACAGTGCAACAGATCAGGTGGACGTCTCAACACAATGTCGGATTTATTCTAAGAAATCAGGTCACACTTGGGATCATTTCACTACAATAAAATCCCTTTAATAGTTGTAAAACGGGCACTAAATGCTCCACTACATCAATGCAAATGTCTGACCTCTGACCTCTAAAACGGTGCGAGCTGCAGGACGAACGCACTGAAAACACGCGTGTGGGTTGTGTAACGCACCCGTCGCTCTCATGTCGGGCTGCTGCCCCTCGACCTGGACGGCCATGCCGTAGGACGAGCAGAAGACCGAGGGGGACGGGGAGGGGGCAGGAGCGTGCACGGGGCACAGCAGCTTCAGCGGGTCGCCCGACCACAGCAGGGGCAGCACATAGCTGCCGTTCTGAGGACAGAGAGACGGGTGACCTGGGCGGCCCAGCCAGCAGGTGGCGCTCCACCGGCCCGCCTACCTCCTGTCTGACGTAACAGGCATCGTAGGGCATCATCAACTGGACATCGTCCCAGGACGGCTTCACCGAGTAGCCACAGTAGGGAGGCAGCTGGAGAGGGGAGATGGGGGGAGCTCCATCTGGCAAAGAAAGAGTTCAACGGCTGATGCCACAGAGAGACGATTCACCTCGTTGGGGTCCGTTTGTTCGGACAGTCACATGATCCGAGGATGGATAAAGCCTTTCAGTCCGGGAGGCCTTTGGGCAGCTCAAGGCTCTTACCTCTGTCCACCAACAGGTAGGAGAAGATCTCTCCAGAGGCCGTGAAGGTCATGGCATCGTCCTCACACAGCAGCGAGGGACTCGTGGTCACCAGCGCAGGGAACGGTGGAGCCACCACCGTTCCCTGAAAGCCTGAAGCACGTGTGGGGAACTTTCACTACACAAACCAACCACCTACCTTTCTTTAAAAATCCTTTCCTTCTCCCCAGTTTAATGCTAAAAGGTTCCTCTGACCTGTGAAGTCCGCCTGTTCTCCATCTGCAGAGTTGGGAGCTGAGGCCCGCGGCCGCCTGCTGAGACCAGCGGTCCAGGTTCGGTTGTCAACGGTCCAAGCGTTCCCGTCCGGATCCAGATGCTGGTTGTCTGCTGTGATTCTGTCCGCGCTTCCGTCCCGATGCCACAAACTTACCGAATCAGAGGTTCGAAACAACTGAAGATAAACGACGACCGCAAATATCAGCGGAGAGTTTTCTCTTCTCATTTTGCCGGACATTGTCGGGTTGTTGGCTCGTTAATTGATCTCCTCCACGTGGGAGATCAATTAACGGCAATCGAGAAGGAACCAATCAAAAGCTGCAAGCTGGAGGGCGTGGACACCGGCCCCGGGCGCGGAGCCCCTCTGGGGGGACCGATGGGATAGTCCGTTTATCGGACTGTCGTTAAAGCTCAAGTCCAACCATTTAAACGCTCTAATTCTGAACTGAACTCCACCTGAGCTCGTATTATTAGGCGCCACCTTCTCTTTGCACGACTGGAATATTATAGATGGAATATATATATATTATAGATGGAATATATATATATATATATATATATATATATATATATATATATATATATATATATATATATATATATATATATATATATATTATAGATGGAAAATAAGGATGTGGAGAATCCATGTGAAATATATTGGATAAAGCATCAGATGGCTTCACGCTCGTTTTCAGCCTGTCTGCCGGGACAGAAGAGTTCCTCAGAAACCACTTTTATTCTCAGCAGCTTATTAAAAACAGCCACACATTAATAATTCTGCAGCCGTTGCGCGGTTTAGTGCTGGTTCCGATTGGCCTCGTTTACTGACTAAAGTCAGTCACGCTGGCAAACACGCGGCTTTAAAACGAAGCAGCTTTTTAACAAGCAATGTTTCATGTTCAAACCAAAGTTCCATCAGTTCTGAAGGGAGAGCTCATCTGACCCGGGGATCCATGCGACCAGCACCGGAAAGAAGAGCTCGTTAGGCGTGAAGCTCAGCATAGAACTTAATTAGACATTTGAGAATCAAGAGACACGAATTCATCATAGATGATAACAAAGAAACAGGAAAATGGAGTTTATGTTGGAATAGTTTTGATTCCCAGCGGGTAGAACATCTGGCATCGCCTCTGATGCTGGTAGAGTTGATTAGAGAAGGAAACCCTTCTGTTTGGTGATGCCCCTTAACCTGCTTTAATGGATAACTCCCTTTAAAGAGTCACAAACTCTGCACCAGGTGCGGCGGAAGCGCGTTTCGTGAGGTGTTGGCGTCTCTGGACAAAGATCAGCAACGTTCCCGGGAACCAACGCAGAGTAAATGGGAATGGCGACACATCTGAAAGGAAAGGGTTTAAAGAGGAAGCCAGGTGGGGCTCTGCGGCGGTTGCGGCCCGTGTTCACGCCGCTCGACGCGCCGCCCGCGCGCATGAAACGGGAAACCTGACGCGTCTCTGGAGCCGCGTTGAGGGGGACATTTTTTAAACTTTCTGGGTGGGGCTTGGTGTGAGAGGAAAGAGAGGCAATCGAGAGGGAAAACAGTGTCGTGTGTTTGCGGGATTCAAAGCTGGGTGGGTCCACGGCGCTTCACATTCCCAGTAACTCCCGGGCCGTGCGGTAAAGTGCGTTAAAGTGCGTTAAAGCGCCTTCAGGTAGGCTCAGCTCTGCTTCCCACTGCATGCCTGTTGCTCTCTTCCTAGACTTTTCCCAGTCTTTCTGAAAGGTCGCTTTAGTTTTCGGGAGGGGGCTCTGAGGAATCGAGAGGATGTGGCTGCGCGCACAAAAACGCACGCGCCGAAACTCGAAACTTCCAAGTGGCTCCAAAGTGCTGCGTTAAAGCCAAACCAGTCTTTACATCTCTGTGTTTCAGGTGAAAGCGTTTTCGGCCGGGGGGCCGCGCTTTTTTCCTCGTTGACTTCTCTGCCCCGTGTTTGTGCGCGTGTCCGTGCACGCGTGCGTACTACAGCGCAGCGCCCATTTGGGAAATGCCCAAAACAACTGCGCCTTTCTTGTCTGCAGAAAGGCCCGAAGCGGTGGAAAAGTGAGCCATTATGTCGCCGCCAGGAATGGTGGGGACATGTGAAGCTCCAGATTAGAGCGCGTGCGCGTTTGACTGTGCGGATGAATCTGTGTGACAGCAGTTCCATGAGATTCAAAAATGCGTGCGTGAGAGGCTGGCGGGACGTGTGGAGGCTTGCAGGCGGGAGGCTCGACAACTTTGTCGGTGCTTTTCCCTTTTCTGCCTGAGACAGGATTCATGTGGAGGTGCCCGTGCGCGCGCGTGTGTGTTTTAGTGCCTCTTAACTCCGAGTTACATAACAAATGTGCGTGGAAATTAAAGAATGGTGCGTGTCCTTCCCCCTCCTGCAGTTTCCCAAAAGCCACAATGTTGATTCTGGCTGGAATCGTCGTCCTGCACGTCAGCACCATCGTCCTGCTGCTCGTGGCCACCATCGACAACGTAAGTGGGACAGCAGGGAATTCTGTTGGGATTTAGCCCTCCGGGGGAAACGTCAGTGACGTCATAACGCGAGGTGTCCTGTGCTGTGACGACTCTGTGTGTCTCAGGCTTGGTGGACCTCTGACACGGTGTCCACGGACCTGTGGGGCCGGTGGGAGCTGCAGAGTTCGGTGTGGCATTACACCAACCTGAAGAACTACCCCGAGGGTAAAACCCTGCTGCCCTCCCCCCGTTTATCACCGGTTCAGACGCACCGACCCGACCTGCGATGAGCGTTCTTCCTGTTCTTTGCAGAGTACCTCCAGGCCATCCAGGCCACCTCCGTCCTGGCGTGCGTCTTCGCCATCCTGGCCTTGTTTGTGTTCGTGGCCCAGCTGTTCACCCTGCCCAACGGCCAGAGGTTCACCTTCACCGGCATCCTGCAGTTCCTGTCATGTAAGTTACACGGAGGCAAAGCAGCAGCCTGGTTCCTTCCTTCCTTTCCTTCCCTCCTTTACTGTGGAGGTGTGATGGGTGCACGGGAGCAGCGTGCACGTGTGCAGAGGTGGTGACGCTGTCCTGTCCCGCAGGCCTGTGCATCATGATCGGCGCCTCCATCTACACGGCCGAGCTTCACGTCCGTGAGGCCGCCGGCGGCTACGGGCACTGCTACATCCTGGCCTGGGTCTCCTTCGTTTTCTCCTTCATCTTGGCCATCACCTACCTCGTCCTGCGAAAGAAGAGCGAGTGAGGGGGGGGGCGAGTGACGCCGCCTCCAGCTGCGATTTGGGATGGTGAATAAGGTTCATTCTAAATTATGAGAAAGAAAATGCTAAGAGGAGCCATTTGTTTGTATTTCCATACTTTTTTTTTTTTTATCAAAATGGTTCATTAATTAACAATAGTTAATGATGCAAAGTCAAACTTTTAAGAAAAAAGGTCACTGAAAAGAATATCGAGGACGAGTTTGTGTCTGCAGGTTAAGAGGATTTAACGTTGTGACCCGTTCAGACCAGGACGGGTTGAACCATCAACCTCGTCACTAACGGACTTGACTAATGTAACTAATGTTCATTAATGAACCCCACTGGTGTTATTATAGTTGAGCTATTATACGTGTCCAGCTATACGCTGTGGAGAGCCTGTAAACGAGTTCTGACCCCACAAACTGTCGACATTATATCTGGAATCTTCACCAGCTCCGTCTGTTAGCAGATATTTCCAGGAACGAGTTCGTGCAGACACAGAAATATAAAGGTCAGTTGTTAAAATATTCGTTTTCTGTTCCAAACATTCCAAAGAGGTGGTTTTAATTGATGATGTAGAACATGTGCAGCATCAGCAGAGGGGCGACAGCTGCCTGTTGTGTGGAGGTACGGCCAGGTGGAGAAGCTCGTCACATTTATCAGGAAAAACAAGCTCAACTTAGGTTTCAAGCATTTAGCAACATTTTAGAATCCAAATATATCACAACATTTATCTATCACACGGTAGCCTTGATATTTTTGTAACATTTTGTATTATTTTGTGGTGTTTAACATGTCTGATTGTGTTTGTAGTTGGCTGCTATCGTTAGAACAGCGTGTAGGAGTACAGCTGAAGAGAACGCCGCTGTTCCTCTTGACCATATTTCAGAACTATGCAGTAGTTTGCAAAGAAATTGGAGATGAAGCCATATCATTTATTAATAAAACTAATCACCCCACCCCTGTTTCAGCTGTCTAATTACTGTGCCCAACATGCAAATACACCATTGATACCATCGCTCTCTGGAGCCTGGCGAGCCATTTGTGTTAGCATTCCTTTACAGGTCATGTGATCCCAAAGCCACGTGGGGAATCACCAAACAAACAACTTCACGTGAGCAAGAGCCCAGCACGAGAAATTCCACTTCACATTCACAAGATTACAAACTTAGTTAAAGGAGTCATCATTTTCCACCAGGTGCAACAAAACCCAGCGATTGTGGAGGTCCTACAACAGACCTGGTTAGGGTTAGGGTCGGGAACGTTCCCGACTAAAGAGGAGGAGGTATATACACCCGAGCTGGGCTAGATGCCCTGTCCCGACGGCGTGATGCGCTCCTGCACCACCAGGTGGAGAAGATGATTCTGCTCAGCAGTCAGAAAAGGCCTGGAGGAGGAACAAAAGCATCATCCGAATGGAAAATTCCGATAAGGAAGACATGGACGACATGAATGTGTCTGCTCCCTCACCACAGCTCTGTCTGGAGAGACTTCAGGGACTCTGTGTCTTTCTCCTGGCACGCCATCTAAAACGCACATTTTCATCACCAAATATGAACGAAGCTCCAAATCCCACCAAAGTGAAGAGAGCATGCTTCCAATAGCATAAACCCCAGGATCTCTGCGGCTGAAGGCTGAAGGATCAGGATGGAACTCACCACCACTGACTGCAGCAGCAGGAAAACGTTGTCAGGCAGGACGGTCTCTGCAGGAGAGGACAAGAGCTCAGCTCAGACGCCGGAGCTGCAGGAGACCGGCCACCGCCGAGCACTTTCCATGCAGAGAGAACGACGCGTGGCAAGCGTGCGCTCGTTCAGGAGCACTCACCTTGGCTGTGAGGGTCGAACGACTCCCAGGCGTATCTCTCCAGGGTCTGAGCGTGTTCTGGCAGGAGCTTCTGGGGCGGAGGCTGTGCAGGAACCAGCAGGAGTTGGGCCGTGACAGCAGGCAGGAATGAGAAGCACATGACCTCCATTATGGACAGGTATGATCCACGCACGTGCACACACGCACACACACACACGTGCACACAGCCTTTAGAGCTTTCTGTAAATAGGGCCGTTGGCATTTTCGTGTTATCCTCATTATTATTTAAAACCTTCTCACGTTGCTTCTGCAGGTTGTTCATATTTTAACTGCTGTTATTTGTTGACCTTCAAAAGAGTCCCGACGGTCCAGTTAGCGTCGTAATTTGGAAGGACGATTTACAACCCCTGTGTCTTTCAGACCCACAGAAGAAGAAGCTTTGATACCTCAAGCAGCATCAGCAGCAGAACTCTGGAAATCTCACATTTTGCCACAATGTCCAGAAATGCCCCTTTAAAACAAAACAACAACATTAAAGGGGAGGAGAAAGGTCATTTCCTGGTCCTCACATGAGCCCTGACATAAAAACATTTCAGAGAGGTTTTCCTCTGAAGTGTTTGCGTTATGATGCACGTTTATTGTCCCCAGTGTGGGATCTGGGCCCGGTCTCCTGGCCGTCACGGCTCCTCACCCACTGGTGTGCTGGTGCCTGCTACCTGCAGTCCTTTCTCCTGACACAGCAGCTGCATGTCTGTAAACACTGACAGCGCACCATCGAAGTCCCCTGTGGAAGAAGAGCCACATCAGGCCCGTGTAACGCTGGACGCAGAAGCTTCGGGCCGCACTCACGGGTGAGGATTTTGCACGTGGCCATGTCCCCCATGGACAGCAGTGCCTCCGTGGGCGTTTGTGTCTGCAGCTCTGCAGCCCTCTGGTAGTGCACAATAGCTTCTCCTGGTCTGTTCATCTCCTGTTGACAACCAGGGGATCACCAAGTACAGAACCAGCATTACACGACTGTGGGGCACGATTGGGATTCTTCTGCTTCAGCTTTTACCTTGAGCGCGTTGCCCAGTTCCAGACAAAGGCTGGCCGCCATCACAGGCTGGTTCATCTCAATATAGACCTGCAGGCATCTATACATCAGCACTCTCCCGTCTTCCATAGCGTAATCCATGTTTTACAACAATAACCTACTACTTCATGTATATTTATGCACCTTGATAGCAAAACTGTAGCAGTTGAGAGCAGCCTGCAGGTGCTCATCGAAGCCCGGGGCCTGAAGGGCCCTGTTCTCCTTCTCAGATGAGAGGAAGAGGCGGGCAGCATCAGTTAAGGCCAGAGCTTCTCCAGGAGCATTAAAGAGAGTCTGCTCACACCTGCACTCAGGAAAGTAGACCATCAACTTCCTGTCAGCCAGTAAAACGAGCAGCAATAACCAAAAGAGGAAATAAGTGGCTTCACTTTGGAGAAAAAACCGACAGATACAAAGTAGGGTTGTGAACAATTAACCACTTTCTTCCTTTCTGTAGTTCACTGAGCTGGAAACACGATTAAACTATATGCATTTCTTTTTACCATTACAAACAGTACCAATAAGGCAAAGGTTAACAAGAGGCGGACACATTTGTCAGCTCCTTTTTAAGAGTGAAAAGGTAATTAATTAATTGAAAGAAGCCATCAGGTGACTCACCGAGCCATGGCCAGGTTACAGAAGGCAGCATACTGAAGCCAGTCCTGCTGCTTCAGCTCCTTTGCTAACTGGCCTGAATCAGGACGATCCAAAAGTAATAGATTACCATAAAGTAGCGGAAGTGTGTGCGACGGGCTGCAGAGCTGGCGGCCACTTACCGAACTGCTCACTCGCCTCTGCAACATTAGGCTTGCGGAGAAACCGCCTGGAAGGAAACAGGAGCTTTATATCAAAGTTCTGCATCTATGTATGAAATTATACCGCGATCATAACAAAGTACACTACTGGCAACACTGACAGTTCCATGCTAACTGTTAGCTTAACCTAGCCAGAATCTGCTGCTATTTATAATGGCATCACTATCAACTAGCGTCTCGCAAAGTGCTACATTTACTTATCTTTATGTCTGAAGATAGAATGAAGCCTTACTTTTTAAGTTTATTTGATACGGCTCTGTATCTGGCAAGAAAATCCCCATCCGCAGCCATGGTCACTGCAGGACAATCACACAAACAAAAGCCGGAAGTCCAGATCCAGTGATGTGATTGGCTGGAGGAGCTGAAAACTCACCATTTCATTGGATAATGCTTCTAAAAAGGCGGGACTAAAGGCAAATTCATGACGCGCTGCTATGTGATTTTTGTTAGTGAAATAAGCATTAGAGTTCAATCTAACCCACAGATCTATGGGAATAAGTAAGAAATTTTAAATTAGCAGAGTCACTTAGTTTAAACGAAAGACGATTCAAGAGACTTTACAGGTGGCATGTTTGTTGTTGGTCTGAGTATTTCAGAAAATGCTGATCTACTAGGATCTATGGTTTAGTGAGAATGGTGTGAAAAAGAGAAAGCAGCAGTTATGTGGAAGAAAATGTTTTGGTGATGTGAGAGGTCAGACATGAATGGCTAAACCTGTTTGAGATAATAGAGACGCAACACTCACGCAGTCAACTACCCATTACCTCCAAGCAATGCAGAACACCAGCTCTGAATGCACAACCCATGGAACCTCAAAGAAGAGGAGCAGCGAGCAGCAGAGCATCATCACAGTAGTGGTGGTATAGTAGCAGCAACAGTAACAGCAGCAGAGCATCAGCAGCAGCAGCAGAGCATCATCAACAGCAGCAGAGGAGCAGAGCATCATCAACAGTAGTGGTGGTACTAGTAGCAGCAACAGTAACAGCAGCAGAGCATCATCAACAGCAGCAGAGGAGCAGAGCATCATCAACAGTAGTGGTGGTACTAGTAGCAGCATCATCAACAGCAGCAGAGCATCAGCAGCAGCAGCAGCAGCAGCAGAGCATCATCAATAGTAGTGGTGGTACTAGTAGCAGCATCATCACAGCAGCAGGCATCAGCAGCAGCAGCAGAGCATCATCAATAGTAGTGGTGGTACTAGTAGCAGCAACAGTAACAGCAGCAACAGTAACGTAGCAGTAGTGGTACTAGTAGCAGCATCACCAACAGCAGCAGCAGTAACGTAGTAACAGCAGCAACAGTAGCGTAGCAGTAGTCGCAGCACAGTAGTAACAGTACAGCAGCAGCAGTCAGAACGTAGTAACAGCAGCAACAGTAGCGTAGCAGTAGTCGCAGCAACAGTAACAGTAACAGCAGCAGCAGTAATGTAGCAGCAGCAACAGTAACAGCAGCAACAGTAATGTAGCAGCAGCAGCAGTAACGTAGCAGCAGTAGTCGCAGCAGCATTAGCAGCGCTGCAGGCCACACCATGCACCACAGATCTGCATCCTAGATGTGCAGCAACTGTGTGATGCTCCGTGCCTCTGTGGAAGGTTTCCAGCACCTTGTTGAACGTCTGCCACAAAGAACGGAGGCTGTTCTGAAGGCCAAACCTACTAGCAGGGTGTTCCTAATAAATGTCCTCATCCAGTTTATAGACTCATGGAAAAGTGCTGATTACTGATCATGAAGTTATGGGTTCCCTCTAAAAATAGCTGTAAAGATCAGTCAAACTGCTGGTAACATTCTTGATTCTTGGAAGAATATTTGGACTAATAATCATTAAAAGCGCTTTCATCCAGTTGCGGTACACCACTCCAGACCTTTATTATTTACACGATTCACCAGTGACCAGGTGTTCCCCGATAGAACGAAGACAGATCACACTTTCCTTTGCTGTCAGTGCATCTGGCCTCTGGTTTATTTCTGAATCAAAAGTTCTCATAGACAGACTCGTCTTGCTGGGTGTGAACACTTTCTGCCACCTGTGGAGGGAGGATTATGATGTGAGGATGAATGATCCTGTTTAAGCCCAGTAAAATAGGCCCTGGAGGATGAAGCGCACCTTGTTCTTTGGTACATTATGCTTGGGTTTTGCCCCGCTCTGATCCGGCACCTCGTTGGTGACTGAGCGATCCAGAACATCGTAAATAGACCTGGGCCGAGTCTCCAAGCTCTGAAAACACCTCGTGTTAGTTTGTAAGAGTCCGGCAGACGGACACGGAATGGTGCAATTTAGAGGAGTCAGTGATGAGAAATGATGCTCACAGCATAGAACGATGGAGATGGAGGGGACACGTCCACGCTGCCCTGCGCCGTCTGGACGTCTTTGCCTTCTTTCTCGCTCACTTTTGCTTTCTGGCTACGTTCTTTCTGAAAAATCATCGATGAATGAATGAGCAGGACGGTTTCACAGGGAAGCAGCACGTGGATGAAGTCAAGCGTGTCACGAGGAGCCTCTTCATGAGAACGGTGAAATATGTTGTAGAAGGAGGAGCCAGATTCTAAACTCCAGAAATCTCACCCAGTATCCTCGGAGCAGGAACGCTGATCCCACCGTGCTGAAGAGCAGCAGCAGCCCGCTGAGGACGGCCACCGTGATGAGCTGACTGTAATCAAACACAACACGATCCTGGTAGCCACTGTCTGGAGAACACACGGGTGCACGTTAATGATGGTGATGGTGATGGTGATGATGGTGATGGTGATGGTGATGGTGATGGTGATGGTGATGGTGATGGTGATGGTGAGAGTGATGGTGATGGTGATGGTGATGATGGTGATGGTGATGTGATGGTGAGAGTGATGGTGAGAGTGATGGTGATAATGATGTGATGGTGATGTGATGGTGAGAGTGATGGTGATGGTGGTGATAGTGATGATGATGGTGATAGTGATGATGGTGAGAGTGATGATGATGATGGTGATGTGATGGTGAGAGTGATGGTGAGAGTGATGGTGATGGTGATGGTGATGATGGTGATGTGATGGTGAGAGTGATGGTGATAGTGATGGTGATAATGATGTGATGGTGATGGTGATGGTGTGATGGTGATGATGATAGTGATGATGGTGAGAGTGATGGTGATGGTGATGATGGTGATGGTGATAGTGATGATGATGGTGATAGTGATGATGGTGATGGTGATGGTGCTGGTGATGGTGATGGTGATGATGATGGTGATGGTGATGTGATGGTGAGAGTGATGATGATGATGGTGATGTGATGGTGAGAGTGATGATAATGGTGATAGTGAGAGTGATGGTGATAGTGATGATGGTGATGGTGATAGTGATGATGGTGATGTGATGGTGATGGTGATGTGATAGTGATGATGGTGATGGTGATGGTGATGTGTGATGGTGATGGTGTGATGGTGATGGTGATAGTGAGAGTGATGATGATGATGGTGATGTGATGGTGAGAGTGATGATAATGGTGATAGTGAGAGTGATGGTGATAGTGATGATGGTGATGATGGTGATGTGATAGTGATGATGGTGATAGTGATGATGGTGATAGTGATGATGGTGATGGTGATGGTGATGGTGATAGTGATAGTGATGATGGTGATGGTGATGATGGTGATGGTGATGTGATGGTGAGAGTGTGCTTTGCCATCCCAACTCACCTCTCACATGCAGAAACCAGTAGACCTCTGCAGTTTTATAGCGGCACATGTATTCCCCGGAGCTCTTGAGCCTCTTCAGCTCTAACTTAATAACCCGGTTTTCGAACATCTCTTTAGTCTCTGCGACGTCACGGCTGTAGATCTGCTTGTGAGACGGGTCGGAGCAGGTCAGGGTGTCGCCCGTTTGGTTTGCTGTGATGTTCAGGTTGCACTGAATAAGGAGGTTTTCACCTGTGAAGGCCACAAAAACCGTGTTCTCCAGCTCCATTTCTGAAAGAAAAGTCATGTGATGTGTTTAAAAAAGGTCACTTTTCTTTATAACCTTAATGTGGACACTTTCTGTTTATAAATACACTTTTACTCATTAGCTTTGATTAGCTTTATGAGCTAATAATATTTCCTAGCCTAATTGATCATCTTTGCTTACCCACTGCTCCCAGCTCTGAGTAAACAGACGGGCAGAATGAGACAAATATCCAGACTAAAAGAAAAGACAGCTGGCAAAGTTGCTGCGCCTCCATTTTGAGATGTTTGGGAGCTTCAGCAGCCGCGCGGCCGCTCCTCTGAGCCTGCTTCTGTTTATTGCAACATGAACTGTAACATTTCCTGTTACTGAGAAACTCACTTCCTCAAACCCTCCTCTGCTCACTGGACATTGAGGTGACGGTCAGAGCTGAAGAGTCCGAGCACCAGCGCAGCAGGAAGTGCACGTTCACATGCACCACGGTGGACAGTGATACGTGAGTGAGGCTCCAGGGGATGCTAACGTGAAGCAGCTGTGATGGACCTGAGACTGCCTGTCTGTCTGCCTGCCTGTCTGTCTGTCTGTCTGTCTGTCTGCCTGTCTGTCTGCCTGTCTGTCTGCCTGCCTGCCTGTCTGTCTGCCTGTCTGTCTGTCTGCCTGCCTGCCTGTCTGTCTGTCTGTCTGCCTGTCTGTCTGCCTGTCTGTCTGCCTGCCTGCCTGCCTGTCTGCCTGCCTGTCTGTCTGTCTGTCTGTCTGTCTGTCTGCCTGCCTGCCTGCCTGCCTGCCTGCCTGTCTGCCTGCCTGCCTGTCTGCCTGCCTGCCTGCCTGCCTGCCTGCCTGCCTGCCTGTCTGTCTGTCTGTCTGTCTGTCTGCCTGCCTGCCTGCCTGTCTGCCTGTCTGTCTAAAAACCTAAATTAAGTATGAATTATGAATAATTAGCTGACCTAAATGGGGCAAAACCAACATAATATTTGGCTTCAGTTTTCAGACTGTTTGCCTGAACTTTAAAAATATGGATGTTTTGTTGCCACCATGTGATCAATATAACTGTGCATCAAAGTGTAAACATCTTAAATATCGTATAGATTGAAAATCGAATCCCATGAAAACCTTAAGTCATTTTGAAATTTCTACTTGAAAATAACTGAGTTACTTAACTGGATGTAATTAGTTGCTTAAACTAATGAAGTAATTCCACCATTGCGTTACTGACGTGGCCACAGTCCAATTATTTCATTACTCTTCTTTTATTTTGAGTCTTTCTGCCACATTTAGATGTATCTTGTAGAAAGGACATGACTGTTTATATAGTGGTCACATGTGCAACATTTAAAATGCTAAATGCTGTAGTTTGTTCAACAGGCTGCCATTTGATCATAAAACATGAAATATGAAACTATTTTGGTCGTTTTCCCTGGAGAAAATGTTGTTAAAGTGGAGCCACAATTCTAAATATTAGTGACAGAATTCTGAAATCACACTCACAGGCTGGTCCTGACCTCTGCAAGGTCCTGACCCCCCAGCGGCCCCCAGAGGGCCTAGCGTGAGCTGGCAACTCCTCGGGGGTGGAGAGGAACCAAACCTGGAGACGGCCTATTGAACCTTCTGCTGAGGGAGACGCTGTGATGATGAAGAACCAGATCAGCTGACTGGTGTTCTGTTCCAATGATGTAACAGCTGAAGGGGGGGGGGCAATAAAATCCACAGAGAAGGACGAGCTGCCACCAGACCGCAGAAGAAGATCTGGATCTGGGAGTCAAACGACAGAGGACGCCGCTTCCTGCAGCCATTAGCTCCCTCACCCATTATCCACGTAAGTTCCAGTTCATTTGTTCCCATTTTCACCAGTTTCCGGGCTGCACGTGACACTTCAAGCAAGAACGTGTGTGTGTGTGTGTGTGTGTGTGTGTGTGTGTGTTTACACTCTCTTGTATTATTTTATATCCCTGTACGTTCATTCGTTTAAGCCCAAATAGCAGCAAACGGAGAGTCGAGTGGAAAAGTCAAATTCATTTCTGTGGCACATTCGCAGCTAAAATAGTTTAAAGGCAGCGAATGAATAATGTTGAAAAAATGTGTTGCTACAAAAGCAGATGTGGAACATCTGCAATTGTTCATCACACAGATGTGGTCATCTCTGATCAGCAGCCAGACGCGCGCACACACACACACACACGCACACACACACGCACACACACACACGTGCACCATATGTAGAAACAGGAAACCAACAAATAAGCTGCTGCTGAATTATTCCTGTAAAATTGTTGTGTGACAAAAACTGAGTTTTTTTTACTCAACAGTAAAGTTTAAGTAAAGTTTATGAAGCTTCTGGCTCTTTTCCTTTTCCTGTCTTGGAAGAGAGGCGATCCACATTCTGGATGGAGCTTCTCTGCCTGTTGATGGTGCCGATGGTGGTCGCCGGGGCAACGGGTGCCAAATCAGACAGTGAGGAGAACGAACTGGATTATGGCTCCTGGAACTACAGGGAAGGAGGTAGGTGGCCTGGTTCGGGATCTGGATCTGCAGCACCAGGCTCACAGGCGTTCTGGTAGATGTGACGCGGATCATAGACCTGCTCAGCCGTTCCAGGCTGCCCACACACACACGCTGAAAGTGACTGTCTTCCAGCGGAGCGCGTGAACGTGGCCTCGGTGCCCAGCGTGACCAGAGTTTTAGACGCGTGGGGAAAACGCATCTTCACCCAGATCAAGAGCGCCCTGCAGGCAGAGCCCAGCGCCCTGCTGCCAGACTACTCCAGGTGATCCACGCGATCCCAAAGTTCACAGTTCGACGTATAAAATCCTAAAATATCAGATGACGCCGCTTCCCGTCCCGCTGTCATGCAGCTGCACCTCTCTTGTTTGTCCTGCAGGGTGCGCTATCTGCCCGAATCTCTCGACGACCTGTTCAGAGAGGTCTCTCTCCTGCGCATGCGTGTTACAGAACTCTCGCAACGTTTAACCAGCCTGGAGCCGCTCCTGCGTCACTACGGCTACCGGGAGAAGGCGGAGAGGGGGGAGGCCGCGAGAGGCGGCGGGGCGCCCGGGCACGAGAGGGCCAGCAGCGCCGGGGGCCCGGGGCCACCGCGGGGCAGCCGGCTGGTGAGGAGAGGGCCGGGAAGGACCGCAGGAGAGACGCAGTAACCCCCCCCCCCCACTAAAAACCCGGTTAAAGACGAACCACATTTACAACGACTCGTTTTTATACTCAAGTTATAAATGGCCCATAGGTTTAATAAACAGTTTTAACTGAAACATTGGTGTTTATGTGAATATAACCGCCGTTTTTAATACTTTTTATGCGAATTATATCCGACGTGCACCGTTTCTCCACAGATTCGGTTTCTAGGCCAGTTTCGCGAACACGACCTGTTCTGATGAAAGATTATGTCTTTATTAAATGGACCGTTATGTCTTTATTAAATGGAAAACATCGCTTTACTGGCCATATTTGATGATGGCACCTAAATACCTGTAGCATCACATGTTGTACCATCACACTGTACGAGACCAGGCATTGTCTGCCCAAACTTTGAGTTGTCATGACAACCCGGAGTTTCTCCTCCGCAGCTGCGTCTGTAGCCTCTGTAGCAGCTTTAGCTCCTGACTTAGTCTCGCTTCCTCCTTTACTTCTCGGTGACTGCGTGTTTCACCCGCCTCCATTTATCGGAGGATAATCTGAACAGCCCCCACCACCCTTCCTCCCCCATCTTGCCGCCCCCCCCTCCCTCCTGTCTCTCCTCTCCACATTGTGTGGGTGTTGAGCTCAGGCTGTACTTTCCATTTTGGTATTTTATTGTCGGTGCATTGTTGCATCCAATCCAGTTAAGATGCTGTGGGAATACTGTATAAATCTGTTTCTATATTCCACTCCCTCACCCCACCCCCCCATCTATGGAAAAGGAGCCAGTTGCTAGGTAACAGTTAATTGTCAAGTAGTTACATGTGTATCGCTGCATCCTGAGGTTGCTGGGTCGCAAGACGTGAACAAGAGAGACAAACAATGGCTGCCAGAGGAAACTGGGCGTTTCAATAAGCAGGAGATCAGTTTCAATCACGTAAACCTAAATCACACACACACACACACACACGCACGCACACACACACACACGCACACACGCACACACACACACACGCACACACACACACACGCACACACACACACACACACACACACACACGCACACACACACACACACACACACACCACACACACACACACACACACACACACACACACACACACTCTTGGCATTGCTGTATTTTACAACCTGCAGGTTTCTTTAAATAACTCCTGTTGCTGGACAAAAATGTTAGAGTCAAAGACGGAGGCAGAGGTGGAAGATGTTGGGGGTGGGGGGGCGCTTTGATCTCTGTTCTTTGCTCTTGTATCTTCCTCTCAAGCTAATTTAGCTGCATCCACACATCAAAGAACAACAGGCGACGGCAGTTTGGCAGCATCTTCTCGGATCAGAACAAAGTGAGGCATCGTTCCACACGGGAACATTAACCAAAGACAAAGGTTTTGAGATTTCTTTATTTTTTATCAATACGCAACACTTTTATTCCAAAGAGACAGAAGAATATTTGTCAGCACTTATTTTCACATTTACTGTGTTTAATCTCATGTTCAATATTACTAAATATTCAGTTTGATTTCATAAACTCTCAGCACAAGTAGTTTCCCTCCATACAAAAATGCAAGGGGAGCCTTTTCTCAAACTTTTCTCCTATATACAACTTTTCACAATCTGTACAGCTCAGAGATCCAGAGTCATTTGATCATTAAACACGAGAACACAAGTTCAGTCAAAGAGGAAAATAGACTTTGTAAAAATAAGACGGATAAACTTGTGCTTTTGTATATCGGTGGGTGACGCTGCTTCACAAGATTTCCCTTTGTAAAAAGAAAAAGATCATCAGGAAAATGAAAGCACGCCGACAAGCTTTGACTTGAGAACTTGTCCTCAAATGTGCACATTATCTGTGCATTAAGAAACGATTGCACGTATCCAAGCCTGAAGTTTTACAAAAGCAATTTCGCAAGGGGATCTACGAATCAAAGATTTATCCCAAATAGATTTTTTTCACTCTTTTGTACAGTTATTTTCCATTTTGTTATCAAAATCCCGTGAGTGAAAGGCGTTTCCAAACGCCTCCTATTAAACTGTACAAGCATCTGGTCTCACACACTCTTCCACAGGAGCACACACGGAGGTAATCAAGCTTCTGTTCTCAGGCACATACACAAACCAAACAGTGAAACGTACCGAGATATCGAAAAAAGAAAGGAATAGAAATGACGAAGGCTTCTTTGGAGACAATGTCTGAATTTACCGAGACCTCAAGCTTGTTTAAATTTACACAAAACTATCAAGAGAACCATTTTCAGGACAGCGGTTATAATGAAAAAAGGTTTATGTCCTTTTACATGATTATTAAAGGAAAAAAATAAATCAACGCAAGTGCACACACACACGCACACTCTTCTAAGGATCTCCAGTATTGATGAAATTGATAATAAAAAAAACATTAAAATTGGCTCAAAGGTTAAAAGTAGTGCATACATGCAAATCTGAAGGAGCCATACCCTACAGCATCCATACTGACTTGCTCTGGAGAGTTTGGACTGGGATGTTCACGGACCACGAGTAATGCCTTCAAATGTAAAAGCTGCGTTCTTTTAAGAGCAGAGGCGGCCTGTTTGTGCGTCAATGTGGATTCAAGCTGGATTAAAAGAGCACGGACACAGATTGTGTTCCAGATTAGGGAGATAAGGAAGCAGGAAGCAGCTTCCAAGCCTCGTTACAAAGGTGAGTTTGAGCAGCTGGGACGGAGAGAAAATGGCTAAATCATTGAAAACGTCCATGAACTTGTAAGGCAGAGTGCTGAAGGGTGCACGTGTAACCATCTTTAACTTTACTGTTGGGTTGATTAAAAGCTCTTTTGTCTAAACCAACGAGCCACGGGTGGCTTTGATGTGCTGCTCTTTATTCCCCCACATTTATTAGCTGCGGCGTTTCATCGCTACTCTCAGCTCAACATAGGAAATATGTATTTTCCACAATGTGGCATAAAGCAAATGCCTCATTTTCATTAAATGTGAAGATTCCTACAAGATTATTCCTCACAGTTCCTTACAGAGCTGGAGGGTCCGCCCCCCCATCTTTCTTTGTACGGGATGTTTGTAGACATCAGGATTAAAAGGCGATAAAAGCGTCAGGAAGAGGAGCCGTGAGAAATGAAAGCAGCAAATACTGGAAAAGCCCCACATGGTAATGGGAGCTCTGACGGGGAGGAGGGGGAGATGAACTGGTCTGTTTGCTGGTACAGGTGGTTTGTCTGCTCATCCCAATCACCTGCGTCTGCCTCTTTCAATCGAATGGAAACGCTCTAGATTCATCAAATCCAGAGTTGCCGACACAACAGGCGGGGACACGATTGACCTTTAGCGTAGCAGGAGATTGTGTGACGTCTGCTCCCAGCCGAGCACGCTGTGGTCGTTACACCAGCAGGGTCAGAAGGTCGCCGGAGGCAGGACAGCAATGCTCCTCCCGGCCTGGGAGGCATCTCCCTGAGATTCCATTGAGGTTCCACTCTGACGGAGTCAACACGCAGGGATCACGTTTGAGTCACCTGTACCTCAAATGTGTCGAGCCGAGTAGGACGTTCGCTGTCGTCCAAATGACAGGTAGGTTAATCTCAGAGTTAATGTATATATCTAAGAGAAGCTTCTCGGGTAAATGAAAACCAGCGATGCTCCGTCATGTCACACAGGTGTAACTGCTAATCGTACGCAGGTGAGCCCATAGAAAATCCATTAAGGCACATCCAGTTCAACAGACCCAGTTGGGTGAAGGGAGAAGATGTGGCAAATCAGTATGATGTTGCCGCGTATGCAGCTGGAAAAGGACCTTCGTTTAAAGTACACACAATGTACCCAGCATATCATGCCTTTCACGTACAGTTCACAGCACTTCAAAGTAAGAAATTAAAAAAGGATGAAGAATTCATAGCAAAAGAGTCCAAATTACAGAAACGTGTAACAGATCCAGAGTGAAAACTGGCGTCCTGTAATATCGGAAAGCTAAGAAATAATCACACAACATACCAAATATGTAACATGAACTATTTAAATCAATAAAAACTAAAAAACCATCCAAACTGATCATCATCAAACACTAAGAATATCTAATTTTATCAACATTATCAATACAGTTATTGGTATTTTACCCTGTTAGCTCAACACCGGCTGATTTCTCATTCATGATTGTGTTTCTGTGGCTAAATGACATGTTTTGGTGTTCAGGACGTCCGAAGGGAGAGAACGAGCACGTGAGGAGAGCAGGAGTCTGGTTCCCCTCTCCATCCCAGCCCTCCTCTGAACATGGGAGCACCACCATCAGAAACCTGCCTCCTGTTGAGCGTTGCCACAGCTCAGCCTGCTATGGCCTCGGTGCATCATTCACCTTGTGCTGCTTATCACTTTGTCTGTTGGTTGTTCTGCCCCCCCCCCCCCCCCCCCCCCCCCCTCCGACTTCATCTCCTCTCTCCCTTTTTCTGCCTCCATCTTCACCCTCAGACATCTGACTCAATACTGGAAAGCTTTTCATATACGTGTCCGTTGCTGGCACCATTGAAGGGTCTCTGTCCCTGCCCCAGACCTAGCGTGTCCCTGCCCCCAGGCGCTAGCTTGTTGGACCCATGGTGGTTGCTCATGGGCCCTCCCACACCACCCAAGCAAAGCTCTTTAGGGAACCTGGGGGCAACATTAGACATCACCCCCGCGGTGGCCGATGCGGGCAAGTAGGAAGCTGCTCCCATGGAGGTTCGGAAATCCCCTCCTCCGCGGCTGTTGTTGAGAAGTTGCTGTGGCTGCTGCGTCTGTGGCTTTTTGACGTAGTACGGTTTGGCACCGTGTAATAGACACTGGTCGTCACCGAAGGTCGGGATGAAAGGGTTCTGGTTCACCTTATCTGGGTAGAGAGATTTAGACAAGGAATAAGTCCCGGCCCCTCTGCTACCACCACCACCACCTCCTATTAGAGCCCTATCTCTGTCCCTCAGGTCTCTCTCCCCCACCGACCGCTGATGCAACCCCCCCTCTCCTCCACGGAACAAACTAAACGAGGATCCCCCTTTCACCCTGTCCCCACCTATTCCTCCAAACAACGAAGACTCCCTTTCAGCTGCGTACCTCTCAAACATGTGGGCATAAGGACTCGACCCCTCCACGAATCTGTCTTTTTCTTTCAAGCTCACACTTCGGGGAGGAAACTGCCCGCCGATGCCACCGCCGACCCCTCCCATACGACTTGCCCCCTCTCTCTGCAGGTCAACGAAGGTGTCGTACGAGTGTTGCCTCCGTAACACCCTCCCGCCCGGCCCTAGTTTCCTACGCTGCACCTGAGTTTGTGTTTGGCCGGGTCCGGCGCCGCCCTTCCCTCCGGTGAACATGGTGTTATTATCCTCGCTGATGTTGTAAAGGCTCGGCTGCATCTTACACGAGTCACAACGTTTGCAGCTGGCGGAGCTGGGGCGGCTGCTCGTACCCGCGGCTCCGGCCGCCGAGCAGGGGTTTCCTCCAGCTAACCCTCCGCTGTGATGACACACGCCGTGGCAGTTACGGCACTCCCAGTCCCCCCCTGCTATGCCCCCTCCTCCTAACCCAGAGCCACCTTTGTCCCAGCACGTGTGAGCCTGCTGCCCTGCCGACCCGAGCCCACTTTTGCCTTCTGGCTTCATGGCTATACCTTTGAGGAAGTCCTCTACAGGCACCAAGCTTTTACAAATACCACCACTGCTCCCACCGCCCACACCACCTCCTCCACTTCCACCCTCTTGCTCCCACTTGGCCTTGCCCTCCTTGGAGCGAAACTGGTCCGCATAGAAATCCCTTAGGTTCTCTTTGTCTTTGCGGAATGAAAAAGGTGAAGCATTACCCCCTCCTCCCCTCTTCCGCTCCAGGGGAGGTGAGACTTTGCGGTGTGCCTGGGGCCCATGTGGGAAGTGGTGGTGAACGGTGTGGTGGTGGGCTCTCCTCCTCAAGCCACTCAGCTCTATCTCGTCCTGCTCCCGTCTGCACTTTGCCGAGGCTGGCCTCTTTTTCAGGCTATCCCTGTACTGCTTACGTCGCTTGTTGTTGCCCTCCAGGTTGCCATAGGTTACGGTGTGCGTGGATATATCAGAAACATCGGAGCGAATGTTCCCGTCATCACCTCCTGAGCCTCCCCCACCCCCTACACAGTACCTGTCCTGACCCCCGATGAGTCCTGTACTGGATGCGCCTCCTTTGAAAGAAAACCTCCCATAAACATTGGCTCCTTTGAACCCAACCTGGCTGGAGTCTGCGGGGGCGTGGCCAGCAATCAGGTCAAATTTACTGGTATTCCTGTGAGTCATGGAAGGGCGTGGCTGGGTGGTGAAGATGGGTGCTACCCCTCCCCCTAAACTGTCACAATCAAACATGCCCCCATCCAATGAGCTAGTGCTGCCTAAACTGCGTGGCCTATTAGGTGGGGGGCCGGACATACCCAGAGCAGAGGCCGGGTGGTGGTGCAGGTAATGGTCCTGGTACAGGTTGCTGTCCTTCAGAGGCAAGTTGCCAAAAGTCCTCTCTACATCACTGATGTAATCGCTGAACATGTTGTCCTCCGGTTGGTAGGGTGGTGCTGACTTGCAGTCTATGGGATGGCCCACCAAACTGCGCCGGTGCTCCTGTATATCATAAATGGCCGAGTCTCGACCACTATGGCTGTACTCCAGAGCAGCGTGTGGAGAGCCATTAATGCCTGGAACAGCAGTCATATCCTTGGCTGTACGGAGTAACCGCAGGATGTTGGAGTGGGTGTTGTTCATGTTTTTCTTCATGGTGGATGAGGGTGAATCTATGGTTGACTTGTTTTCCTCAATTTGTACCCCATGGATGCAGCTGTAGATTCCCTGGGGTGTGAAAATTAGAAGAAAGGGAGGTGGAGAGAGATAAAGAGACGGTGAGGCGGGCAATGGGACAAAGAGAGAAAGAGAGAGAGAATGAAAGAGAAAAGATGCAAAGAACTAGAGTTGAAGGAAAACAGCAGAAATGTGTGGCAGTAGTCAGGAATCAATGAGCCAAGCAGCTTTCATGTTAGCCACCGGGACTCCAGACACATAAACACCAGGTAGACAGAGGTTAATGCGTGGCTCCGTCTCCTCTCTCCGTCCTCTCGTTCACAGACTGAACCAGTTAGGGTTGGTTAGGGTTAGTTGGGGTTAGGGTTGGTTGAGTTCTCACGTGGTCTCTGTGACACTTACACCAGCAGAGGGACCCACCCTGACCAGAGCCATGGCCGAAGACACAAGCACTCTCAACTCCAAACCCCTCTCTTTTTGAGATGATGGCTAATTCTCTTTTGGTCGTTAGCCACCACTCAGCTTTTCACGAGTGAGTTCAGAACTGAGGAGTGAGGGAGTTGGTGGCTGTGGCCCCAGACGCATCCAAAAGGTCAGGGACATGTTACCCATCAGTCGGCCGCCCAGGCAAACGTTCCTCAAAGGCGACAACTTGTCAGAAGCGGTTTTTGTCTGTCTTGGTCCCTTTCACTGAGCTACATTCATCACTCTGAAGCTCCTTTCATGCCTCCGTTCTCTCTCATCCAGTCTGTTTTATCTCTGGTTCGGGGCGCTCAGGTGAGCAGCGGCTCCTTTGGGACTGTCAGTCTTTATCTGTCTGCATCTCTACGTAGAACAGCTGCTCTGAACGGCAACAGGACAGAGGTTACTGTGTCTGTTCCTTTGGATTCTGCTTTCTCCACCTGCCACTTTTCTTTATCGCCTTTACTCCCTTTATCCCATTGTCGCCTCTCATCCATCCCTTCAACACAAGCTGAGCTTTCCTGGAACTATTGGAGTCGCTCTCCGTTTAAACAAATGTCCTTCATTTCCCACCACATTTCACATTTCACGCTTGCTAATTTATTCAGGAAACTAGAGAATTGTTTTAATCTTGTAAGACAATTCTTCTAATTAATAAAAGGGCGTACACCTCCAGCAACACGTGCATTACCTTCAACCTGTCACCATGATGTCCGTCTCAGTCTCAAGACAAGTGAACATTTGCACATTTCTACCTCTAATCATTACTGGGGTGCATCTAAACCACGGTGACGGGCGTGTCGACACCCACAAACACTCCTTCAGGTCTATGACTGCACCAAATGTTGCCGTGGTTCCAGGAACTTTCCAAAGTTCTCTTTATCAGGAGGCTCCGCTGCAGCCATCTCACTCAGGGATGATCCAAGCTAATGTTGGCAGATCTTTGCCTCTACAGGATTCACAACTTTTGGTTTGATCCGCGATATTTGGCTGGTTAATAATCTGAGTGGGATTAACCTGGTGAAATAACAGATCAAACTCTTCATGTTTTCCAGTTCACATTAGCTGGTGGAGACACTTTCAAGGGGTCTTCAATGGTACAATAGAGTATTCTTGGGGTCTCCTCTTTGGAGTTTGTTCAGTTTAATAAAGATCGGTGACAGTTTAACTGTTTACCAGATGATTGTTGCATTGGAAACAACAGAAAGCCCCACTGGAATCTAATTTATGATAAAAAAAACTGACAACAGTGATGGATGGAAGTGAGACAGTTCTGGATGGAGGCTCCTCTCACACGTGCACGTGTGTGTGCAGCGATGCCTCAGAGGCAAATATCCCATCTCCATGGTGACAGTGTGCTCACCTTCAGGAGCAGCTATGCCTTGTAGCTACCAACAGCGCGTATTTCAAATATGGTTGTTCTGACCATTTATGTCATTCGGGGCCTAATTTCCCAGCAGCCACCTGAGCTGAGGGACTGGGACCGAGGGTGACTTCACACCCTCAACCACAGCCAGCGGCTCTAAAGCATCACCGGGGTCAGGAGGACCCAATCCAGAGCGTAATTAAAACACACTTACTCTGCTAATGGAGAAGGTGAACCCAGGCTTCCCAGAGCACACGCCCATGAAGCAGAAACGCAGCTGCCAGTAGAACAAATGTTCACTAATGAAGGTGATTAATGACAGGACCATGGAGGCTCCCAGCATGTAGAACACCCCCGCCATGTTGTCCACGTCCAGCTGACTGCTCATCACCTCATTCTTCTCGTTGTGGCAGATGCCGGTCAGCCACAGGGCCTCCAGCTCCTCCATCTCACCTGAGGGAGAGATTCATGCACTCAGGTTATCAACGCGCATGTGAGCTGCACGCTTGGCGAGCTCAGCCACAGGTGTCTGATCACGTAGCTGCCAACAGGTCCACACAGCCTGTTTAACCGCACCCCCCAGGACCCTCCTCCTTAGGGAGTGTGCACGTGAGGCGATCCCTTCTGCTGGGATTTCACAGTGCACAGATAGGGGGCGTTTGTGAGCATGTGATGAGCATTTCTATGCTAAAACGTGTCCCCCCCAGTTTAACACCGGTGGGAGGGCTGCTGGGGGGGGGGGGGGGGGGGGGGCTGTTTCATCTGCTCGAGGGTGCGTATTTTCCCAGGGATTGCGTAACCCCAGGCAGTGGTTCTGCTGGGCTGGTCTTCAGCTAATCTGTTAACCTCAGGAAGGAAAGAAGACATTTAGCCGTCCCAGAACAATCATTCATGGAATCACTGGAGCACTTTCTTCACGCTCTTCGCTCTAAATGAGGTCACATGACTAATCTCAGTATTATTTCTCAAACAATTTGCCATCAAAATGAGGCTGCACGAGAGGAAACTAAACTGGCCAGTTAATCCGATTGATTTAGTTTGGCAGGATGGACTCAGTCCTGAGCCTCCTTCCAACCATTCCCACATTCTTTTGACCCTGTTCCTGCTTTGAGCCCGTGCTCCATCCTCCTCTGTGGACCTGGATCATGTTCACGTCTTCATTTTAACGTGTCACAAACGTGCTGACAGACAGGAAACAATAAGAGCAAGTCCTGGATGCGTTGTCCTGGCGACAGAACGAGAGCTTGTCTCCAGTCAGTAGATGTGTCGTCTGACCTTTAGGGAACATAATCAAGCACGCACGTGGTCAGACACACCTTCTACACACATGCAGGTGCACACTGGCACGTCAGTGATCGTGATTCGCCTTGAGCTCTGAATCGATGTGGCCTCCAACGACGTGATCCAAGGTGAAGGTTGTGTCTGTGCTGACCTCTTTCACCGTCACACACGGTAATAAAAAGTGATCGCACATCAAAGGCAACATGTGTGTGTCAGGGGTGTGTGTCAATGCGCACGACAGCTGAGCGGTGTGGACGCATCCCTGGAAGTGTAACGCTAACCGAGGTACCTTCTGAAGGCATCTCAGCAAGTGTCAACATGCTGCTGAGACGCATTTGATCATAGCATTCCCAATTTTCCTTTGATCATTTAGTATAAAGATTAAAGGAATAACTAACAAGACTGATGGTTTAGCTTTAATCTCAACTCAGAGATTCAGAATCGTTCTATGAGAATCAGAAGAACGTCCTCTGGAGCTTCCCAACACGGCCGGGGATGTTTTATACTGGTGCTGGACTGGATCCCAGCATCCACCCCTGACACACACACGTGCACACGCGTGAACACACACACACACAAGTCCAGTGCCTCGTGCCCGATTTTTCCCGATCATTCCGGGCCTGATCTTCTGCTTGCCGACAGGCCTGCTCCACCCCAGCCCAAAACACGCGGAGCTTCTGCAGCACACACCACACACACACACACACACACCACACACACACACCCACACCCACACACACACACACACCCACAAAGCCAATTAGATATAGATATAGTCCGAGCAGACTCACCAACGTTTTGTTAGGATTTTACCTTTGTAAGATAAAGAGCATCTCGGGCCTTCAGAGAGCAGCTAAGGGGGCGCGTGAGGAGCGAGGGCGAGCCGAGGGGGCGTCCGCCGTGTCCCCGCTGTGATTCTTGAGCGTTGCCGCGTGTGACTCCTATGATCTCTTTGATTTACTGTCCATTCATAAGCTAATCGATGTTATTGATAGGGGGCAGCTTTGAAGACACCTTCTGGCTCTGAGTCGCTTCCTCGATCACTCTTAAGTTCAAAGACTCCTCGTTGGGAAGTTCAGAGCTCTGTGAGGACTCTTTCCTCTTTCCGTGTTCATGCAGTCACTCTTAGAGAACACATGATGTCCTCTGATCCACAACATGATGAAGGGCCAGAGCGACTTTGGTGTTTCCTGGTATGAAGAACCGCCATCACAATCACAGCCCTGATACCAGCAGCACTCCCAAACGGATGCCTCTTTCATAATCTGGGTTTCTTCTGGTTTACAAGAATTTCTGAAAAGAATTCTGGTGATAATAGTAATAATAGCGCTGCTACTACTGATAGACTGAATATCTGTCTTGACCTCGTGTAGCCAGAATAAACCTGAACTGTCTGAGGCTTTGGGCTCTCCTCAGGATTAGTTAGAGAGACACCAAACATCTAATGGGAGATGATTTCCTCTTCAGTCAGCACTGACCAATACCAGACAGATGTTCGTTTCATCAGCCCAAACATCGTTTGAATGGTTCTGCACGTGCTCACCGTCTCCAAACAGCATGAGGATAGCCAGATCCACGGCTCTCTTCCAGCCAGAGTCTTTCTGGATCGCGATGCCGTAGCCGGTGGAGGCGAACACCTTGCCGCTCCCGATGGTGACCAGCTTGCAGCCCTCGTCTCTGCCCGCCATGTAATTCAGCACTGCAGCATCGTAGATGAAGGCGTCCAGTTTGCTGCAGGGTGACAGAAGCCAGGTATCGTCAATCAAGCCCACTTCTGCTGGTTCTGAACCATAAAAAGCCTTGTTAGTAATAGTTGTGATTCATTCTACTCTTCTATTGACCTTAAATGACCTTGAATGTCAGAAGATCATACAAAAGTCCTGTGTCATCAACTCTTCCTGCCTCTACCAGCAACCATCAACATGTTCTACTTAAGACCTTCATCCAGAAGTTCATCAAACAGGAAATCCAGGAGTAAATGAAACAAAGACACCAAATATATACGACCATCTGCCAGCATATGGCAAATTAAGGAACTCTTCTATTATCGAAAGAAGATTGATTCTATTGAAAAGGAGAATAAAATCGTGGAATACTGTAAAAAAAAAAAAACATGATCAGGACTTAATAGTAAAAATAACAATTACTAAAAAGAAACCAGCAAGTGTCGACGGCCTTGGATAAAGGACTAATCCTGTCATCAATACACACATTATTAATGCTAAAAACGTGTGTATTGACCAGGTATCGGAGACCAGACGTCTGGTACCATCATATAGAAAAAAACGTCCTTAGCAAAACATGAATAAGGCTGCACCCAAACCTTTGAGAAGGAAGGTTTAACAGGAAGCAATTGATCAGGTGACTTAATCACGTCAGCGCTGGATTGTTGCCCCCAGGGCTGCAGGTAAAAAGATGAAGAGGCTGCAGATGGCTCAGACCAGAGCGGCGCACGCAGGGATAATTACACAACTAATGCCTTAACGACGCACCAGGGTCTGAAAGAGGCAGATTGCTCTATTCATCACTTGTATTCATTAGAAATGTCTCTGTTACAGAGAATCCACCGATTTAGCATCAGAAGCTCGACTCCTCATAACACCGCCAGGCAAGTCGCTCCAGGTCATCTCACGCTACGCACGACCTCAACACATCAAAAAGGAAAAGGTCACTTTGGAGGATTAGTTGGGATAAAAGTCGTCATCTTTAACAAACTACCAACTCCTGCTCCCTCTTCAGCGTGCGATGGGCTCGAACCGCCAGCAGAGGTGTGGCGCCGCTCTGCGCTGGCAGTTATTGAGATGATTGATGGGAATGTTTAGGAGAGGAGCTGAGACAGTGAAGATTAGAATGTGTCAGCAAGAACATGCTGCGCTGCTATTGTGGGCTCCAGCAGCAGCAGGCAGCTGCCCACCCACATCCCCCAACGCTCCTTCCTCTGTGGAGTCCTTTAGCAGCTTTTAGCCCTCTTGCATCATCGCAGGACCTCACAGCTGCACGACTCCTCCTTTTTCCTCCCTGCGGTGGCACTTTTCAACCCCCCCACTGTCGGCTTCCTCCTCACCCGCTCTTCAGACTGTAGAGCGCTTCTTCGACATTCTTCTGGTGGAAGCTGGTCATGTAAGTGTGCATGTCCCGGTAGTTGTTGCGGATGTTGCGCTCTGTGCTCCCATTGGGCACCGTGCCGAACCGGAACGGTGGCGAGAATTCATTCGGCTTCTGGAACTGTGGGGAGAGAAGGACAGAAGATGATGGAGAGACCGGAGAGAGAGAGAGAGGGAGGGAGCTGGGCAGAGGAACGGACCATAGGGTTAGTTGGGTTAGGGTCAGGGTTAGGGTTAGTTGGGTTAGGGTTAGTTGGGTCAGGGTTAGTGTTAGTTGGGTTAGGGTTAGTTGGGTTAGGGTCAGGGTTAGGGTTAGTTGGGTTAGGGTCAGGGTTAGGGTTAGTTGGGTTAGGGTTAGGGTTAGTTGGGTTAGGGTCAGGGTTAGGGTTAGTTGGGTTAGGGTCAGGGTTAGTTGGGTTAGGGTCAGGGTTAGGGTTAGTTGGGTTAGGGTCAGGGTTAGGGTCAGTTGGGTTAGGGTCAGGGTTAGTTGGGTTAGGGTTAGTTAAGTTTTAACTAAGCATTTTAACTGAAACATTCGTATCCTCCGTTTGTGTGTGTGAGTTTTAAACTGATGTCCTCTCATGGTTTCATGCGTCTGAAATAATGAGACATGAACCAATGAGGTTTGAGGCTCAAAGTAGAAGCAAACGCCTGCTGAGCTTCATTTGAATAATCCGTCCATCAAAATTAAAGACATCTTCCAGTTGTCTTTTCTCTGACACTGATTGTTGATTTCATGATTGAACAACTTACACGAGGGTTTAATTAACACAGTTTCAAACTGGGCCATTAGCCAAAAACCAGGAGATTCATTTGAGCCCAGTCGAGGATCGTCGGTGGCGCCAGGCTCCTTCACGTGTTCTGCACACAGCTGCTCTGCCACCCCACAACCCCTTACCTTATCTCAATCCACACCTTTTTGTCTGACAGGCCCGACACCTGGTCCACATACTCCTCCTGGATCATGAAAGCCGCCAGATTGGCAGTGTAGGAGGCCAGGAAGATGACAGCGAAGAAGGCCCACACTGACACCATAATCTTACTGGTGGTGCCTTTGGGATTCTGAACAGGGACGGAGTTGTTGAAAACTAGACCCCAGAGCAGCCAGACGGCCTTACCGATAGTAAAGGAGGGACCGCCGGGCTCTGGAAAACAAAGGCAAGATAGAAACAAAAGAGAAATGAGAGAACAGGTGGGGAGATACAGGTGTGCATGTCTGCTGCTGTGAGGGACACCTGATGAATTAGACCAGAGCAGGGGAGGATTGATGGCTCAGTCATTAAAGGCCATGTTGTAATGACTTGTGCTTCCTCCCTCAAGACCAGTTATAATAACACGACAGCAGAAAAGTGTTACACATCACAACTACTCTGGCTGCCATGACAACCTGCTTTTAAAGTCTAAGATTGTTCCTCCTACTGCTTTGGCACTATGACACGTAGCGGGATGGAAACATTAGCTACTGTTGCTGTGTCAGAGACGGGAGAAAACCAGGGAGTTTGCTCCGCGATGGCAGCCTGCAATTATGCTGCAGCTGGAGCGGCAGCGTGGACGCCGGCCTGACGGAACCTCCTGATTAAAGCGCACACGCCCGCCTTCATTAGGAGAACAGAAGAAATGGGGGAAAACCAGCGTGTTGCCTCACCTCTCCCGTCGGCCAGGCAGCGGTTGTAGCCCACCGGGCTGAAGTACTCAAAGACAAACACGGCCACGGCCGACACGATGAGCAGCATCACAAACATCATCACCCAGACATCAGCACTGAAGGGCTCTGCAGCACGGAGAGGACAGGACGGGGTGGAGCAGAGAGCACAGGAGACAAACAAGTTACACCGGCATCATTCCCGCCCCCCCCCATCGTGTGTGCACGGAGTCGGAGAGAAGAGGTGGGAACTGACGGGGGTGATGAAGGGTGTTGTGTCGGGGAACCTCGGATCTGATCCTAAACACGTGGGTGGATCATGAACGCCAAACCAACAGCGCGCTCGCGCTAATCAGCTGTTTGCACATGTCTCCGCCCACGAATTGGTAATGAGCACCATAAAAGGAGGTGGGCGTCGACGCTCCGGGTTACCTGTCAGTCACAGCACAAGCTAAACCAGAGAGAGAACGAACGGAAATTGTGATTATTTAGAGGGAAGATGAGTTAATCAGCCAGAGGAGGAGGACACTGTCCACACTGTCCACACTGTCCCACAGAGACGAGCAAGCAGGAATGATTGGGGAGAGCTCCTGGTCAGGAATCCTCCCTGACGGAGAAGGAGACCCCTGATGGAGAGCTAAGAAATGTTGGACAATAGTCCACATTCTGAAGAAGCACACATACCTTAGTGGTCCATTTAGTCCAGGTCCAACAGTCCCAAACAATTTGGGCCATTTTCTCTCCAGATTATAGCAGAAATGTGGAAGCAGCCGTGTTCTACTGTGTAACTGATAGAGCCTAATCTAAACCCCTGGGAGCTGTGGGAATGTAGAGCTGTCTGACATGTTTAAAAAGTGATCCCGATCACAGCCCACAGCAGGTTGGGATGCAGAATTCCCAATCATCCACCTAATCTGGATCTGGAACCGGCTGCCACTTTATTTAACTCACTAAATGTCCAAATGTCTTATATTTCTAATCTGCCTATATCACCGGATTAAAGGCATCTGCTTGTTATTTCCATAAGAGAGCGCAACATGAATTAAAACTGTAATTTACAACAGTGACAAGCGTTATTTCTATGTGTTGCTACATGTACACAGGTGCTACACACCGTGGTGACAGACCTGAGCTACTAAACGTGGATCAACGCCTGATTCAGTTTAAACACAAACTGCTCAGCTTTGATGAATGAGAACCAAATCTCTTTTTTAGGAGCCACCAGGTGAGGAGGGCAGCTCAGAACTCACAGCAGGACCCATCTGAAGGCTTCGTGAGCATCCTCTTAGGAAGGGAGCGAGGAAACAGAACGGATTTAGAGGAGACCCCTTTGCTCCTGGTTGCTTGTCCGCTCGATTCCAGCTCATCAGAGTTTTGACTTTAAAAACAAAGGACGTCTGTAAAAGCACCGTTAAGCCTTCATTTAAAACAGGTCTGGTGTTTGTAACCATGTTAATGGCAGAAGAGCCATTTCGCCTCAGACCGATCAGCGAGTCAGCAGCAACTTTTCTCCGTGTGGCTGTTGCTGTTTTCTCCCTTCTGAAATATGACATCAGGCCAAGTTGCTCGTGATGAGCTTCCCTTCCTTCTATCTACTCCTGTTCCTGCTCCAGGAGCTCATATTGGTGAAAAATCATTATTTCTACCATTTCATTCCTCCGTTTTTAATGTGGGGGTGTGAGTTTGACTCAGAAATGGCAGGAATTTATTGACTTTAAAGGGTGGATGTTGCTAATGCCTGATAAAGCAGTTTGGGATTTGAGAGCTTTGGATTAGAGCAGATGAGCAAAGCTAGACAAAGCCTTCTCTGACTCATGGAAGAGAACACGTGTACCAAAATAAAGCAACTTTATGGTGTGTGTGTGTGTGTGTGTGTGTGTGTGTGTGTGTGTGTGTGTGTGTGTGTGTGCGCGCCACGGAGCTCTTACCAAGAAAAGCAGAGGGGGACACGGTTCCGTTACTACGAGACACCATGACGCTGATCCCCGTTTCAATGAACGGCACGGAGAAGTCAATGACCTCTGACCTCTCCTCGTTAATGGTGAGCGAGCCCACCGCCATGAGGGCTTTCTTTGTGACGACCTGCGGGTCAACAGCAGACGCACAGAGGGGGGGAGTCACCGACAGCCAGCGCTGATGCTGTATTATAACAGTGCTGAATATTATGATGAATGGGGAGAAAGGAAAGGATCTAAATAGAAAGACGTCGTTATCGCGTTTTCTTCTGCCAAGTGTTTAAGATTTCAGCTGAACAGTTCCAGGAGGATTCGTGCACCGAATATCTGACTTCCCACCAAACACCTTCGCTCTCAGCTTTGCTGTAATTATTTAGTCCGGCGTTTCTGGCACCTTTGGCCATGTGCATAAATAGGACCCGACAGACTGCAGTAATAAGGCAGGAAGCAAAAGAAACGTTCTCCCTTCATATTGACTCATTAGCTGCTCGCCTCAGCGCTGCAGGCCATCAGCTCGTGCATCCACGCATGAGCAGTGCAGCTCTTTCCCTTTTCCTTGACTCCTCGCGCCCTTCTGGGGTCAGAATTTAGGGTTTGGTGCCCACCCAAGCCCCCCCAGACCAGAACGAGCAGCTCCTGGCGCCGTCCTGCTGGCTTTTATTTAATAATTTTGCTCCTGTAAGTGACCTGCAGCTGTCAACTCTCCTGTTAATGTTCAGCTACTGAGCGGCGCCACTACATCACACATGTTTGACACACATTTCCCTCCTTTTTGACCTGTTGTTATTATTCCTCCCCAGGTGTTGTTCAAGTCTTAAAACTGTTTAATTGTTGGACATTGTTACAGAACTGCTTGGAATTGATAGGATGAGATTAATTAGGGGTGAATTCACTGCTAAAGCAGCTCAGAAAGACGGTCAGATAGATACAGCTGTGGACATGGTGTGTGTCATGTGACAAGCAACAGACCGTCATGTGACAGTTTTAAAGGTCCTCACCTCTCCGACCATACCATTCCATGTCCCGTTAATCTTCTTGCCGTGTTTTCCATTGGTGACCAAATAGAGATCATAGGTGAATTTTACACTCTTGGCAATTTTCTTCAGGATGTCGATGCAGAAACCTTTGCAACAGCGCTTGATGTAAATCCCTGAATCCCCTGTGTGATTACTGACAGGTGGCACAAGAGTGGGAGGGGTGAAGGCATCGATTATTGAGAGCAATCCTTCCAAAGATGTGCTTCTGAGCTTCCAGCAGTCTAAACAAACAGCATGTGAACTCAGCAGTGAGGCCGAAGCAGCTTGGTTATGAAAGCAGTCGTTAAATAAGCTGCAGGAGCTGCTGCTGGAAGCTCTCATTAAAACGGACCTACGGCGCTCCGTGAAATAGGACCAGTTGGGATCCTCACCTGAGTTTAAGCTGCTTGCGGCAGGGAACCGTGTTCCGCATGCAGGTGCCGCTGAGGGGGTCCACATCCTCCACGATGACAAACGGCGCCTCCTCCAGCGTCACGATGGACAGGTGGTCGTCCCTCTCCTCCGCTCCCGAGTAGAGCTCAAATCGAGGCCACACGTGGAACCTCATCGTTAAGGAACCTCTCTCCCACTTGCCGACCTGCGTGAGAGAGTGGGAGGACAGCCGGGCGATGCGGCGCTGCAGTAATAGACACTTCAAAAGGCAGGAAAAACAATGGCAGACGGACTACAGGCGGAAAACGAGGCGCGAGGAAGGGAGGAGGCTGTGATGGAGATATTCACCCTGTCCCACTGCCTGTCCTTGTCAAGCAGAATGATGACCAGCTTGGGGAACATCTGGTGGCCTTTTTCACTGAATGAAAGATTTCTGCCTTCAAAAGTCACGTTCATAACGTACCTGAAAACAAAAACAGTCACAAGTTCAGCGCTGACGACACCCAACCACACGCCATTTGTCTTCAGTGAGCAACGGTACCGCGACCCAAACACTGCTTCCATCTAACGCTTTAACAGAGGAAATAAACCATAAAAACACAGATATGAAGAAGATTCTGTGGCGCTTCAACGTGGCGATCAGGGGACCCTTGAAACATGAAACACAAGTGCCAAAACATCCCAACTGGGACCTGTACATGAAATACTAGTGTAGAACATTACTGCACTGGAAAGAAATAATATTATTGATATTCACACTTCAGTTAAAACTACAAGCAGCAGAAGTTCTAAATGAGGTGGAATACACATTTAACCACAAACATCTCCCACAACGTGCACCCCTCTATCGTTATCGTTAGCTCGGGGTTAGCGGCACAGTTAGCTGCCCGTACAGATGCTAAAAGGCATCAACCAAGGACCAACCAAGGCAGACCAAGGACGAGTCCAAGGACGAGTCCAAGGACGAGACCAAGGACGAGTCCAAGGACGAGACCAAGGACGAGTCCAAGGACGAGTCCAAGGACGAGACCAAGGACGAGTCCAAGGACGAGACCAAGGACGAGACCAAGGACGAGACCAAGGACGAGTCCAAGGACGAGACCAAGGACGAGTCCAAGGACGAGACCAAGGACGAGACCAAGGACGAGTCCAAGGACGAGACCAAGGACGAGTCCAAGGACGAGACAAAGGACGAGACCAAGGACGAGACCAAGGACGAGTCCAAGGACGAGACCAAGGACGAGTCCAAGGACGAGACCAAGGACGAGTCCAAGGACGAGACCAAGGACGAGACCAAGGACGAGTCCAAGGACGAGACCAAGGACGAGTCCAAGGACGAGACCCGGCCGTCTCGGCTGACACGTGGACCCGTGAAAAGAGCCGTGCATGGGCACAACAACGCAATATCACAAGAAGGTTCTCAATATAATGTGATATATTGTGTTGCCATGGCACCCACAACCTTAGCAATTTTACAATCAGCTGTGTTGCCATGGAAACAGTCGTCTCACCCGAGACAGGTTAAGGAGAAATCCGGAGACGCGGAATATTTCATCCAGTGTTTTCCCGACTGTCCGAGCTGAGCAGAATCTCCTCATTCATCTTCTGTACATTAAGCAGGTTTTAAGAGAAGCTGTCAACACACTCGCTGAGACCTGGACCCATGAATAATGCTCAGGAAGACACACACACACGTACGAATAATGCTAATAAACAGGGACAATTAAGGTCCACACCCATGAGGAGTCCGGGGGTGTGATGCACAACGTCTGCAGGCCGTCGCTGCAAAGTCGTTCTGATTTATAATCAGCACCATTATAATTTATAATGGTGATCATGTGATCATGTCTGGTCGATCAAATGATCTCATGTCTAGCAGCTGCCTGGCGTTGAGAGCACGAGTGTATTTAGAATGATAAATGAAGAAGAGTGGAGGGTGAGGACGCCACAAGCTAGCTTCCTTTAACCAGGTAATAACCAGGTAAAGACATATATGTCTATATATGCTCATATAGACGTATATATATGCTCATATAGATGTCTATATATGCTCATATAGACGTATATATATGCTCCTGCAAAACAGAGTTAAAAAGGAAGAGATCGAACCGTTGTGTACGATTGGATAAATGAACGACACAACATGCTAACAGCAGCAGTGTGGGCATTTCTAACCTATTTCTCCTAAAAATAGAGCAGTTGTCCTCTGCGCGCCCTAAAGTACAATTAAAAAAGTCTGATTAAGTTCCAATGAAGAATTCCAGGGTTCATTAGACAGTTTTATCATCTGTGATTTAATGCTGCTACAGGAGCCCTGAACACGTGTGAGTGGAGCAGCAAAGGTCAATGATCACATCACAAGATCACTGATATAGACCAGGTCACATCAGATCACTGATATAGACCAGATCACATCAGATCACTGACATAGACCAGATCACATCAGATCACTGACATAGACCAGGTCACATCAGATCACTGACATAGACCAGATCACATCAGATCATTGATATAATCACAGCAGCCTAGATGAGCCACACAATCAGCCCCTGAGGCCTCAGTCACACCACCTGCTGCAGGTGATCGTATCCACAGCACAGCCCCCTCTAGAGGACGTGTGTGTGTGTGTGTGTGTGTGTGTGTGTGTGTGTGTGTGTGTGTGTTCTGGTCCAAGCTTCTCTGCTCACCACCATAACACACTGATCTAAACTCTCCACCTCAGCACTGGTGTCTAAAACAGAGCTGGTAGGAAGTGAAAGGCCACCCCAGGGGTGTGCATGAACACGTGCACGGCAGCACCCCAGGGGTGTGCATGAACACGTGCACGGCAGCACCCCAGGGGTGTGCATGAACACGTGCACGGCAGCACCTCAGGGGTGTGCATGAACACGTGCACGGCAGCACCTCAGGGGTGTGCATGAACACGTGCACACACCTGACACGAGTTCAAAATTTTGAAAAACCCCAAAAGTCCCAAATCTGATCTCCTCAGATCTTTGGCTGAGGAAGGGTCAGGGGTCACGGGTCAGGGGTCACAGGTCAGGGGTCACAGGTAGCGCCATTAACAGTGGCAGGCCCGGTTCTGCCCACCACCTGGCTGGAACACCTTGTGGGGATTTGGACAGTTTGGCTCCAGTTTCTGGGAGCTTTGATGTACAGAGACCAAAGAGCCGCCACTGTACAGGTGAGTACAGGTGAGTACGTTCTGTCCCATCCCCCGACCCTGCACCCCCCCCCCCCCCCACTCACTTCAGAATCTCCTTGGAGTGTCCGCTGGTGGCGCTCTTTTTGTCCGGGGTCCCCAGGCAGCTGGACTTCAGCAGGGTGTGCGGTCCTCGGTCCAGGATCATGGTGGACGTCGCCGTGGCGATGACCGCCACAGCGTCACGCACCCTGGCCTCGATGTTGTAGTCCCACTCGTCATACGACACCGAGATCAGCCCTGAGAGAAGAGGGAGGGATGAAGGGAGGACGGAGGGGTGGAAGGAGGACAAGAGACGGACGTCTGTGAGCAATGAAGAGTCAGAACCAAGAGCTTCATGGGTTCTGATGCACAGTCGGTGCCGTGGAACAGTCACGGAACAACGTGTCTCAATGAAATCCTATAAAATAAATAAGGGTTCAAGCCCCACGTGGACCCTGTTGTGGACCCAACCACGTTGCTGAGCCATTTAGATCGCCACAAAATAACACAGTATTTTTATTGCAACAGCAACGACAAACTGGCTGATCAAAGTGCTCCAAAACAATAAATAATAAATAAGCAGGTATATAGTACAAAACTAGACAACAGTAGAAAAGAGGAGGAAAGTGAAGATGTGACCAAGAGTGTCAGAGCAACAGCAGGAAGTCCAGCTGAAGCTCAGGAACTCCAAACTACCCAGTTCCCTGGGTTCAAAACCTCCTTCAGGGAGGGATTGGAGCAGCCTCTGGTGCTACCTGTGGGGAAGACAGCTGGCACGTGGTCGGCATCTCCTGCCACCAGTGAGGGCACGATCCAGGTGAAGCCATAGCCGGTGAGGCCGACTGAATGAGCCACTTCAAAGATGGTGCTGGCCTCCTCCTTCGTGCTGTACAGCAGGATCACCGGACTCTGCAGTTTCTTCAGCTGGTTCTGGATCTTGGAGTCTCCATCATCCACCGACATATCGAGTAGGAGGACTTCTTCTAACTCCCAGCCTACAAAGCTGTTGTCAATGGTGCTGCGGACCTGAACAAGAGAAGAAGACGTGACCTCCTACAGAAATATATAACACACACGTGCAGTACAAAGGTGAGCCACCGGGGGCGCCAGAGATACAGGCAGGAGGGAGGAAGGGAGGAAGGGAGGAAGGGAGGGAGGAAGGGAGGGAGGGAGGGAGGGAGGGAGAAAGGGAGGGAGGGAGGGAGGAAGGGAGGGAGGAAGGGAGGAAGGAGGGAGGGAGGGAAGGAAGGAGGGAGGTAGGAAGGGAGGGAGGGAGAAACGGGAGGGAGAAAAGAAGGAAGGGAGGAGGGAGAAAGGGAGGGAGGGAAGGAGGGAGGGAGGGAGAAAGGGAGGAGGGATGGAGGGAGGGAGGAAAAGGAGGAAGGGAGGGAGGGAGGGAGGGAGAAAGGGAGGGAGGGAGGGAAGGAAGGAGGAAGGGAGGAAGAGGAGGGAGGAAGGGAGGAAGGAGGGAGGGAGGAAGGGAGAAGAGAGGGAGGGAGGGAGGAAGGGAAGAAGGAGGGAGGAAGGAAGGAGGGAGAAAGGGAGAGGAGGGAGAAGGGAGGGAGGGAGGGAAGGAGGGAGGGAGAAAGGGAGGAGGGATGGAGGGAGGGAGAAAGGAGGAAGGGAGGGAGGGAGAAAGGGATGGGAGGGAAGAGGGAAGGAGGAGAGAAGGGAGGAAGGAGGAGGGAGGAAGGGAGGAAGGAGGAGGGAGGGAGGAAGAGGAGAAAGGAGGGCAGGGAGGGAGGAAGGGAAGAAGGAGGGAGGGAAGGAAGGAGGGAGAAAGGAGAGGAGGGAGAAGGAGGGAGGGAGGGAAGGAGGGAGGGAGGGAAGAAAGGGAGGAGGGAGGGAGCAAGGAAGGGAGGGAGGGAGGGAGGGAGGGAGGGAGGGAGGGAGGGAGGAAGGGGGAGGGAGGGAGGGAGGGAAGGAGGGAGGAAGGGAGGGAGGGAGGAGGGAGGAGGGAGGGAGGGAAGGGGGAGAGAGAAAGGGAGGGAAGGAGGGAAGGAGGGAAGGAGGGAGGGAAGGAGGGAGGAAGGGGAGCGAGGGAGGAATGGATGGAGGAAGGAAGGACGGGAGGGTAGAATGAAGGGAGGGAGGGAAGGAGGGAGGAAGGGAGGGAGGAAGGAAGGAGGGGAGGGTTGATAGAATGAAGGTAGGGAGGGAGGGAGGGTGGAAGGTAGGGAGAGAGCACCATACAGACAGACAGACAGACAGACAGACAGACAGACAGACAGGTTAGCCTGCTTCTTTACCTTGTTGACGAAGTCCTGGTATCCGGGGTAATAGGTGGTGACGATGGAAAAGATGTACCAGTCGTACTCCTCCATGATGTTGAGCATGACGGACGCCTGCTGCTCGATGGACGGCCCGAACTGGAAAAACATGGAGTGATCATCCTGGGAAGCACAGAGCAAAGGGAGTCAGGCCCTCAGGTCCAGGCCTGAACGGTCACGCTCCAGGACCAGGGCACCGGGCCAGGCCGGACCCTTCCTGTCCTCCAGGAGCACCGGGCCAGGCCGGACCCTTCCTGTCCTCCAGGAGCACCGGACGCCAGGCCGGACCCTTCCTGTCCTCCAGGAGCACCGGACACCAGGCCGGACCCTTCCTGTCCTCCAGGAGCACCGGGCCAGGCCGGACCCTTCCTGTCCTCCAGGAGCACCGGACGCCAGGCCGGACCCTTCCTGTCCTCCAGGAGCACCGGGCCAGGCCGGACCCTTCCTGTCCTCCAGGAGCACCGGACACCAGGCCGGACCCTTCCTGTCCTCCAGGAGCACCGGACGCCAGGCCGGACCCTTCCTGTCCTCCAGGAGCACCGGGCCAGGCCGGACCCTTCCTGTCCTCCAGGAGCACCGGGCCAGGCCGGACCCTTCCTGTCACAGCGGATCCTAGAGCTACTCAGTGTTAGCCGCGTGTTAGCGCCATATAGGAATAATAGCTCTCGTCTGGTCTTCTCCAACACTTTATCCCGGACACGGAGGACAGGCATGGATAACGTGTCTGTATATAAAGCAGAGACGCGTAGCGGAACACACATAGTTCTGGATCGTCCCCCTCTGTGGCTGCCAGAAGGTGGACGCACCCCGTCCACAGTGGACAAACTCGGGATTGTGATCCTCAATTTAAGCCCCTTTCTTCGATTACACTTATTAATTAATCACCATCTCATTCCAAATTCTCTCTCGTATCCTGGTTATTCCCGTTTCATTTCTTTACTTTATTCCCGTCTTTTCTCTTGACCTCCATCTCACCTCCTTTTTTCCTCATTCAGCACTTTGACAGCGGAGATGTCGGCCGTGGCCACGAGTGAATTATAAATCCCATCAGGAGGTTTAATGAGCTGCAGTACATGATGAAGATGTACAGAACATGTGACCAGAACCACCAGAACAACCAGAACAGCCTCCAGAACAGCCTCCAGAACAGGCTCCAGAACAGGCTCCAGAACAGGCTCCAGAACAGGCCGAACCTTCAAACTGCCACTTCAACTCTAACAAAGCTTTTAGAAGACATCAGACTGGGCCCCACCCTCACTGCCCACCCCCAGCATTCCCAGCATTCCCATTATCTCCACATCCTCGTCCTGCTCTCTGCTGCTGGTCTGTTTCCGCCCAACAGTTTTAATCATCATATTTCTAATTAGATCCTTAATTAGCTTCACTGTCAGCGTTTTAATTATCAGTCATGTTGCTTCAGAGGAACTTCCCAGATTCATTTAACGTCCACAAAATGTTCTGGTTGAATTTCTGCTGCTGCCGTTATCTGGGAAAGGATTTGGGAAGAGTTGGGAAGTGTTGGGATGAGTTGGAAGAGTTGGGAAGTGTTCGGAAGAGTTGGGAAGTGTTGGCAAGAGTTGGGAAGTGTTGGGAAGAGTTGGGAAGTGTTGGAAGAGTTGGGAAGTGTTGGGAAGAGTTGGGAAGTGTTGGGAAGTGTTGGGATGAGTTGGGAAGAGTTGGGAAGTGTTGGGAAGTGTTGGGAAGTGTTGGCAAGAGTTGGGAAGTGTTGGCAAGAGTTGGGAAGAGTTGGGAAGAGTTGGGAAGTGTTGGGAAGTGTTGGGATGGTATCCAGCTACGCAGCAGCTGGGAGTTACGCTGATGACGCTTTATTATGGGTGAGGAAGACATGAGAAAAGGGATTTTTGATGATACTAACGACGTTCTTCCTGGCTGATGCAGAGCTCCAAGAGGTTGTTGCCTCATGAGGAAAATTCTCCCACTTCGTCCCCACCTGCTGACTAAGACTTGGAAAACAAACTGGAAAAATACTCCCAGTTCGACTCACAATTCCAGTTCAACCAAATGATTATTTCATCTCGTTGTTTTGGCAGAAACGGAACAAATGGACGTCAGCTCAGGCTAGGAAAGGTTGGTCGGGAATGCCTGATGAGTGATTCTTTACAGAAATGAAAGGTAAAGTCGTGTAAAGTCGTTGAATCGCCACAACGAGCACGAGGATAAATACAGGAATGTGAGGAGGTCTGATGCTAGCGATGCTAGCATGATGCTAGCACGATGCTAGCAGAGCTGCAAACACAAGGACTCTTCCAACAAACTTCACACCCCCGGAGATGGAGCCGTCAGGATAAGTCATTTCTCACAACATGGCCAGAAAAAGTTGAGAGTTTTCTGAGGGAGCGTTTACGAAGGAGTGCTTTTGGACTCGGTCGCTCCGATTCCTGGAGAAAAGGGCGAGTTGGAGAGCGAATCTCTCTGCTGACGCACTGCAGTGAGAAACTTGGAGCTTCAGCTGAAGAACTGAGCAGATTTGAGTGTTTCTCTCTGGCCGGATGAGAGCTGACCGGCCCAGCTCCTCTGGGGGGTCACTGCAGACCGGAGCGGGGGGGGGGGGGGCACTGGTGATGGCTGACCGGGACGAGCCAGCAGGGGGGGGGGGGGGGGGGGGCACTGGTGATGGCTGACCCGGGACGAGCCAGCAGGGGTGACAACAGATGGTTGTGGAAGGGTGTTGAGATGAGCCGTGTGGTTGGTGCTGGAGCTGAAGCCGCTAACTCCATCACAGCAAAAGCATCAACGATCACAATTTGTTGCACTTTTGGAGGCCGGAGGCAGGAATGTCGTGTCTAGACCGGAGATCCCGGAGCAGGGGCAGTTTTCAAGGCCCTTTTCAACCAGAACAGACTGGTTTATTCCCAGTGAAGAGGGAAAATCCGGTGCTTGTTGTACCCGGCATCACTCGTTCCACCAGTAAATCGCACCGCTCCAGTGAGTGTTCTCGTCCCTCTAATTTGACTTATAAACCACAATTTCACAGAACCTGATAAAAATATATTGAGTAGTTTTATTCTTCCGATGACCAGCTCCAGCTATTCAAAATACATCATCTACAGCATTTTAAAATGGAGAAAGTTGAGCAGAATTAGGTCCCAGCTACGGTTGGTGTGGCCCTCTGACAGGATCCGGTTTCTCCAGAGCCCCTCTGACAGGATCCGGGTTTCTCCAGAACCCCTCTGACAGGATCCGGGTTTCTCCAGAGCCCCTCTGACAGGATCCAGGTTTCTCCAGAGCCCCTCTGACAGGATCCGGGTTTCTCCAGAGCCCCTCTGACAGGATCCGGGTTTCTCCAGAGCCCCTCTGACAGGATCCGGGTTTCTCCAGAGCCCCTCTGACAGGATCGGGTTTCTCCAGAGCCCCTCTGACAGGATCCGGGTTTCTCCAGAGGCCCTCTGACAGGATCCAGGTTTCTCCAGAGCCCCTCTGACAGGATCCAGGTTTCTCCAGAGCCCCCCTCCAGGCACGCACACGCCGTGGCTACTTGCTGATCATATGTCAGCGGCGTGTGGTGCAGTTAGAGGAATGAGGGGGGCTTTTATTCCACATGAGAGGAGCCCACTGGTGCTTCAGGAGTGCCAGCTGTGGTCACATCTGCACCACTGGGGAAACCGACCTGAAGCTTAAGCGTGACGTCTGAAACCATCCGTCAGTGAACAGTTTGGATCAGGAGTGTGTGGCTGTCTCCACCAGTCCTACACACATCCCTCCCTCCCCAGAAAAATGACGTGAAGCATTTCGATATACAGCTGTGACAGCAGCGTTTTACGCCGACGTCGTGGTCACATGACTAACCTGACTCACCGTTACTTTGGTTGAAATAAACTCGTTTCCTCTGTTTTCCCTCTCATGGTGTCTCTAAAAGGCCTTGGATCAAGTTTTAATGACACGAACAAGGTGAAGAATATCAGAGGAACACAACAGAATAAGGAGACGCCTGCGCGATGGTCACTTGTTTTTGCTATTTACAGGTAAACACTCGAGTAAAATCAGCATTTTTATTCTAGAAACCACTGACAACTTTATGCTGATCACTCTTATTTGCAGAAAATAATGGTCATAAGTATAAAAAAAAGCTTCCACGTCTTTAATTTAGACATTAGGAGGGTTTAAAGCCCATCATATGAGGCTTTATGACCATTTTTGGGATTTTCTACAGATAAATTCTGGAACTGACACCATTTGTATTTGGCCCTAAATAAAATATTGATTATTTTCTGGCTGATTTTCAATCTTCACATGCGTCCAAACTGTCGCGCTGCTCCCCGTCTTCTCTGTCTGACGAGCCCCGGAGCAGGAGAGCAGAAAGGAGTCAAGTGCAGCGTCCCCCCCCCCCTCCCCCGCCCCCCCGTTCACCCCCCCCCCCGTTCACCCCCCCCCCCCCCCCCCCCGTTCACCCCCCCGTTCACCCCCCCCCCCGTTCACCCCCCCCCCCCCCACCCGTTCTTCCTCCAATGTTCAGCATTCATCTACACCCGGGAATGAGTGTGATCTCCTCCGTCACTGTCGCCTTTGCTCTCTATCTGTTGCTCTCTATCCTCCCCTCTCAGGAAGGAGAGGAAGAAAGAAAGAAGAGAGAGGAAGGGAGAGGAAGAAAGAAGGAGAGGAAGAGAGGAAGACAGAGAGGAAGAGAGGAAGAAAAGAGAGGAAGAGAGGAAGAAAAGAGAGGAAGGGAGAGGAAGAAAAGAGAGGAAGGAGAGGAAGAAAAGAGGGGAAGGGAGAGGAAGGAAGAAAAGAGAGGAAGGGAGAGGAAGAAAAGAGAGGAAGGGAGAGGAGAAAAGAGAGGAAGGAGAGGAAGAAAAGAGAGAAGGGAGAGGAAGAAAGAAGGAGAGGAAGAGAGGAAGAAAAGAGAGAAGGGAGAGGAAGAAAGAAGGAGAGGAAGGAGAGGAAGGAAGAAAAGAGAGGAAGAGAGGAAGAAGAGAGGAAGAGAGGAAGAAAAGAGAGGAGGGAGAGGAAGAAAAGAGAGGAAGAGAGGAAGAAAAGAGAGGAAGGGAGAGGAAGGAAGAAAAGAGAGGAAGGGAGAGGAAGAAAAGAGAGGAAGGGAGAGGAAGAAAAGAGAGGAAGGGAGAGGAAGGAAGAAAAGAGAGAAGGGAGAGGAAGGAAAGAGAGGAAGGGAGAGGAAGAAAAGAGAGGAAGGAGAGGAAGGAAGAAAAGAGAGGAAGGGAGAGGAAGAAAAAGAGAGGAAGGGAGAGGAAGAAAGAAAGAGGAAGGGAGAGGAAGGAAGAAAAGAGAGGAAGGGAGAGGAAGAAAAGAGAGGAAGGGAGAGGAAGAAAAGAGAGGAAGGAGAGGAAGGAGAGGAAGGAAGAAAAGAGAGGAGGGAGAGGAAGAAAGAAGGAGAGGAAGAGAGGAAGAAGAGAGGAAGAGAGGAAGAAGAGAGGAAGAGAGGAAGAAAAGAGAGGAAGGGAGAGGAAGAAAAGAGAGGAAGGGAGGGAAGAAAAGAGGGGAAGGGAGAGGAAGAAAGAAAGAAAGAGAGGAAGGAGAGGAGGAAGAAAAGAGAGGAAGGGAGAGGAAGAAAAGAGAGGAAGGGAGAGGAAGAAAAGAGAGGAAGGGAGAGGAAGAAAGAAAGAGGAAGGGAGAGGAAGGAAGAAAAGAGAGGAAGGGAGAGGAAGAAAAGAGAGGAAGGGAGAGGAAGAAAAGAGAGGAAGGGAGAGGAAGAAAGAAAGAGGAAGGGAGAGGAAGGAAGAAAAGAGAGGAAGGGAGAGGAAGAAAAGAGAGAAGGGAGGGAAGAAAAGAGAGGAAGGGAGGAGGAAGAAAGAAAGAAGAGAGAGGAAGGGAGAGGAAGAAAGAAGGAGAGGAAGAGAGGAAGAAAGAAAGAGAAGGGAGAGGAGAAGAAAAGAGAGGAAGAGAGGAAGAAAAGAGCGGAAGGGAGAGGAAGAAAAGAGAGGAAGGGAGAGGACGAAAAGCGATTAAGAGTAAAGAACGTATCGGTAAGTTCTTAGGCTTTCCCTCGATGAATCTCTTAGCAAATCTCTTCCTCGATCTTCATCTATTAGATACTCTCTGCCGTCGATTCCTCCCCTCTCTTCCTTTCTCTTCCTCCCTCTCTTCCTCTCTTCCTCCCTCTCTTCCTTTCATCCTCCACTCACTTCAGTGTGACAGCACAGATACGCAGCAAAGATCAATCTTCTCTCCTGTTCTCTTTTATCACCTGGTGCCTTTTTTACTGTTTGCATCCCATCCTTCTCTCTGTCCCCCTCAAGACCAGCAGTTTTCTCTCTATTTTTTATTCAAAATAACTCCTCAACTCCAAAAACCCTCCTTTCCATCTGGGCTTGAGGGCCTGGGAGGACAACAGCATCTTCAACAGGGGACTGGCAGCAGCTGGCTGGTCAAAGTGGGAGGAGGTCTGAAGGCAGAGGACTGAGACTGAAGGGAAGGAGAGACCCACAGATAAGGAAGGGAAGACATTTCTAATTCAACCAGACATGCAGTGTTTCCGTGGCAACTCGGTTTCCATAGAAACAATCTTGCTAAAGATACCATTAGTGTGAAAAAAAATCCCCTACTTACACTCTACTGCACCGTATGCACACAAATATAGAAACGTACTCTCTCACACGTCAGGGCTGCATATTAGCAGCTACACGCGAAGGCGATTCCTCCTGAGCTCCATGGGGGGGGGGGGGGGGGGGGGGGTTAGGCTGTGGCCCCGGTCCCCTCAAACAGCCACTCCTTTCATCATCAGCTGGAACTGGAGCGTTGTCTCTGTGT